>NC_090817.1:98583738-98776238 GCF_000390325.3 Nicotiana tomentosiformis | reverse complement strand
GGTGGATTTGGTGGCGGTATTGGAAGTGGAAGTGGTTTAGGTGGTGCAGGATTTGGAAATGGAGGAGGAATAGGTGGAGGCATTGGTAAGGCTGGTGGTATTGGAGGTGGAGTTGGCGGTGGCTTTGGCAAAGGAAGCGGAGTTGGTGGCGTAGGAGGAGGATTTGGTAAAGGTGGTGGATTTGGTAGTGGTGTTGGAGGAGGATTTGGAAAGGGTGGTGGCATTGGAGGAGGTATCGGCAAAGGTGGAGGCATTAGTGGAGATTGTATCGGCAAAGGTGGAAGCATTGGCAGTGGTGTAGGCGGAGGATTCGGTAAAGGTGGAGGCATTGGAGGTGGAATTGGAAATGGTGGAGGAGATAGCAATGGAGCAGGAGGAGGAATTGGAGGCGGATTTGGCAAAGGTGGTGGTATTGGTGGTGGTTCTGGAGGCGGATTTGGCAAGGGTGGTGGCATCGGAGGCGGAATTGGCAAAGGTGGTGGCATTGGTGGAGGAGTTGGCGGTGGTGAAGGAGGAGGAATTGGAGGAGGCTTTGGCAAATATGGTGGATTTGGAGGTGGATTTGGTGGGGGAGTTGGAGGTGGTTTTGGTGGTGGAATTGGCGGACATCACTAATATTGTTAGCTAGTTTCTTAAGTTTGCATGAACTCAAAAACATGCGAGGACTTGCATTATTTTCAAGAAAAAGATTGTTGGCTTTAATTAGCATGTATAACATTGCTGTTATCATTAATTAATTTCCATGTTTGTTATGTACGCATTTGTTATTTACAAGTAACCAATGAAATGAAATCGTAGTTCTTAACCTATTGGGCTCTATATATATTCCTTAATATCTACACATTCACATAGTTCATGCACGTATCACTCGTCAAATGCATGAAGATAAGACTGAAAATAGTATTTTCGAAATACTTACCTTGATTTATATGTGCATGAAAAATCTAGGGTCGAAGACCCGAAATCAGTACTGCTACAGTAAAAAGGGAAAATCCTATAGAATTGGTTGAGTAAAATTTTCTTTTTTTGGCCTATAATTATTCAAAATCAGTGTTAACATTTCGTTGGTCTCAATTCAATTTTTTTTTCTTTGGACACAAGTCCCAGGCTAATTCGCAGTTCCCAAACTCATTTTTGTCCCAATTGTTGTTTTGCATGTTGGGAGAAATTATTACTTGGAGTTGCAGGAAAATGGAAAGATGTGGTAGATTTTTGAAAAGGAAAATCACTACAGCCAGGGGCGGAAGGGGCGGATGTAGTGCATTGTGTACTTGTTAACTTAAGTATAATTTTTGACGCGGTATAAAAATTTATATGTAAAAATTTATTAAAATTACAAAAATAGTAAATATGAACCCATAGCTTAAAATATATAATGGGTTCGATGCTAAAATTTTTAAAAGTTGGATCCATAGGATTTAAATCATGGATTCGCCCATGACGACATCGTTCTATACAGGTGAAGCTACATTATTCGAAGGGTGGTCAATTGATCATCTTTCATCGAAAAATTATATTATATATATAGATAAAATATTACTCCATCCGTTTTAATTTATGTGAACTTATTTTTTTTTAATCCGTGTAAAAAAGAATGACCTCTTTTCTTATTTGGAAACAATTTACCTTTATGCAATGATTTATAGCCACACAAAATATATGTGTCTCATTTTACACCGCAAGTTCAAAAATCTTCTCTGTTTTATTAAACTCCGTGTTCAATTAAATGGGTTCGCATAGATTAAAACGGAGGGAGGTGTATAACGGGTCCGGATTTGCTCCAGTGATTTTAAGTCCAGTAATATTCAATTCCCCCTTAGATTCTTGCCATATGTCTAGTAGAAAATTAATGGCTTGGATTCACTTTGGGTACTAAAAACAATTAAATGCAGAACATTTTTAAAAGAATTATTAACTCTAGTTAAGGTGACTGCAACGATACAGTAAATATTCAAGCACTCCTAAAAAGCAAATAGTGCTCATTCTTACCAAATAAAGTTAATTTAAAAACAATTAAGCTAGTTATTGCAGTAAGATTAATTACTAAAAGATGTCAATAATTTTTAAATTTTATAAGAGAATGCATTATTGTGTATTATCGAGTAGAAGATTCCAGAAAAAAAATTTAAGTTTCTTTCTTTACTTTTTATTTTGTAAATATAAATGTTCTATGTTAAGTTTTTGAAAAAATAAATAAAAGGATTTTGGTGTATCATTACAAGATTTCTATTCATAGTTGACAACTGAGAAGAAAATTTACTGCATCGTTGCAGTCAGCTTAACTAGAGTTAATAAAAAATTTTAAAGAAAATTCTATTTAATTCTTTTTAGTACCCAAAGTAAATCCAAGCCATTAATTTTCTATTAGACAGATGGCAAGAATTTAAGGGGGAATTGAATATTACTGGAGCAAATCCGGACCCTTAGATTTATATACTAAGTTCGTAACAATTATAAAAAAAATTATAATCACCGAAGGATTTATTTCACGAGTCAGTACTCGGATTATATAAGCAAAGATATAAACAATGGCTGAGACATCCTTCTACAACGGGCTGCACAGTTTCGTCCAAAACATTCAATTAATACATATTTATATACTTTTTAGAAGTTAATTTTGTAAAAAAATCGACGTTGCTTGAAAATAAACATAACTTTAGAAAAGGAATTGAAGTCTTGGAATTTCTACAAACTCATAAGACCCAAACTTTGGGTCCTATGTGTATAGGTCGAAATCTGCCTTAAAATATTTTAGGGCAATAAAGCGCTAAGGAATGGGTCAGTCAAGGTTGACGAGGAAGCAGCAAGGTATGTGGTGTCAACAACGGACGGGATCAGATACCTTTAGCAGAGCCTTAACGGCTGGTTTTCAAAATGGGATATTAAAGAGAATATTCTAGTGGATATTCTCTGCACTTATACTATTAGGGTTTGTTAGGGGTATGTCTCATATATATCGAAAAAGAGATAGTGATATGGGGCATGTGACATTCATTTGATAAGAGTAGACTTTTGATAAAAGATTCTCTCTCTTATAAAGACATAAACATCACATTTTCATCAAGATTCATGTTCGTATTATTCCATACTTTTTCATCAGATCCGAGAATAATTCGAACATTCTAGAATTTGTTTGTCGCTCATCATTGTCAAGAGTAACAATCATCTAATTCATCCTTTATTGGGTGAATCACTTCTCCTATTTACTTAATGTCATTTATTGTTATTTATTGCTAATATTCCTCCATTATTGCTCATACTTTTTAGAATATTTAATGCATGTTATCTATCCACCACCAGATCTATTTAATGTTAGCCACATCATCGGAACTCATATCTAGAGATGTTATTATTAACTAAGTTTAACCTTTCATCATATAAATACAATTGATTTAGCCGAAAGTTATACTCCCTCCGTTTCAATTTATGTGAACATATTTTCTTTTTAGTCTGTGCCAAAAAGAATGAACTCTTTCCCTATTTGAAAATAATTTACCTTTATGCAATGATTTATAGCAACACAAAATATATGTGCATCATTTTACACCACAAGTTCAAAAATCTTTTCTCTTTTTTTAAACTTCGTGCCCAGTCAAATGGGTTCACATAAATTAAAACAGAGGGAGTATTGTTTTTGGTCAAACAATTTGGTGCCGTTTGTGGGGATTTCCTAGTTAAATTTTTAGTTTCTTCTAGATCTATAACTAACACGGATCACTAACGTAAAAAAAAAACAAGAACAAGATCTCCTTTCTTTGTGTGCGCGAATCCCATATGGCATGTAACAAATAAAAAAGGACGAAAATAATAAGTGACCTCCCAACCAACCTCATGAATGTCATCAATGAGAGCTGTGAAACAGCAGACGGAGAAGCAATGCCCAATGCCTCCCCTAGACGAGATGGATCACCACCTCCTCACTGCAGCATCACAAAATCTCTTGGTAAGGGTGAAAGTACAAGAGGGGGTGAATTGTAACTAATTAAAAAACTTGGTCGACTTAGAAGAGACTTAGTCGACTTCTTTTTAACAGCAGGTTTGATTGACGAAGAAAAGTAAATTGCAAGGAATTTAAAAACTGAGAACATAGGAGTTTTATACTGGTTCAGAACCGGTGTGGTACCTACATCTATTTTTCTTGGGTCACAAGGGTTCTTTTAGATCTTTAATAGTTGGTTACAGTAGCAGTGGTTTTATGGATCGTTTACCACCAACAATTTTCAGTAGCAATGTTTTATAAGCTTGACACAACTCTTGATTTGCTTCTTAACACTTCCTATCTTTCGAGACACTAGTAAACTTAGGAATACAATGTTTGTACTAAGAACTAGGAAGACATAGAAAATAGTGGTGAGTTGCGTAATTAAATTCTTGAGTCTGCCAATCTTCTTATACGAGAGTTTTGAGTAGCCGTTGCAGATTGACGTCCTTCCTTTTCGTATCCATAATCAAGAGAGTGATTTGTGGCTTGACTTGATCGATCAGTCTTCAGAATCTCCAGATTCCAAATCATTCCTTGAAGTAGGACCTGACTTCCTATAGCGACTGTACTTGATCTTATTTCCTTTTTTATGGCCTTGAATCCTTTGATTTAGCATTGTCCTTGCTACATTTGATCTTGTTTCCTTTCTAATATCTTTAATGAAAATACTTCCTTTGAATTAGTACCACCCTCCTAATTTTCTGCAATTAAATAGATACGGTTAAATTTGCATTATTGTCATCATTGAAACCTAGGTGTAACAATCTCCCTTTTTTGATGATGACAATCAAAAAGAGTAAACATAGTATACTTCCCTTTCATATCTTAAAGTGCCTGCTCCCACTGAGTTGCTACCATGTAAATTGAAGTGAGTTGTTACCATGTAAACTGAAGTGTTGCTCCCCCTGAGTTGTTGCTTTGTTTTACTCATCACGTTTCTCCTTCTTTGACATCAATCAAAAAGAAAGAAGCAAGTGCAGATAATGAACATAGTAGTTAGAGTAGCAGAGGTTATGCCTTCAGCAGAGGCACATGGTGATGGTTCTTACATACCAAGGCAAAAGTAATTAACAAAACAAAAACAAACAACGAGCAAAAAGATTGTTTTAAACACACAAACAACTGCCTTAGTTCCTCCCCAGAAAGTACTTCAGGGTATTGATCACTTTGGTGCATAAGGAGTCATAGGAGGTTTCAACTTCTTTGGTGATTTTGTCCATCTTTTCTGTCATGGAGTTGAATGTCCTGATTCCTTGCCTCCTTGTGACTCCCATGTCCATCCTGAGCTTAACCACATCTGTACCTGTTTCTTTGGTGACTTCCCTGATCTTGTCCACCTGTTCTTTCATTGCAATGAGCATGATTTTTACCCCATCTAGACCTTGCTGAATCTGATGTAGGTTATTGGTAGCAGTCGACTGAGTCTCTGTTGGTTCAGTGGGTGCCTTAACCTGTACTGGAGCGCTTTCAACCTTGGCACGTCTGACCCATCCATCGTCACTTAGAGTGTAACCCATCATAGTAAAGGTTGTCTTATCATAGGTGCTTGTAATGTGCTTAGGTGAGAAAGGTTCCAAATCAACCTTCATGACCTCAAGAATATGTGAGATGAGCAAGCCATAAGGTAAACAAGCAGCATAAGAGGATATATCTATGATGCTTTCAAGCATATACTGATGAATCCACACAAACCAGTCAAGCCTTTTATTGTTCATAAGACAACAAAGAACAAAGATATTCTTAGTAGTCAAAGTGCTGAGAGACTCAGTCCTAGGACGTAGAGTAATAACGATCATGTGGACTAATACACGGTGTTCAAACTTAAGAATTTTAGGACCAATGTCAGGAGGGTTTTCAGACAGAAAAGTTTTTGCCTCTTCTAAAGAAACTTCAACGTCTTTAGGCCAGGAGTTTTGCAAAAAAACATCATAACCATGAAACTTAGAAGAAAAGATCTTCTCAAATTGATAGGAATCAAGAATAATCTGAGTGCCTAAAACAATTGAATCCAAGTCATCTTTGTCATTAACAAACAGATTTGCATAAAACATCCTCATAGGTTCTTCATACACATAATTTCCAACAGTATCAAACAAAGGAGAAAGACGTTGAAAATCAAAGATAGAAATCACATCACAGTGCAAATTTTTCATAAGAGAGAGACTTACAGAGCGTCCATAAGCCATAGATTTATACTTATAAGACTCAAACCTTGATTTCTCACTTGGTCCATAGAAGTTCACTTTATCCTTTAGCCCAAAATTTGTGCTTTCCACCTTCCTTTTCTTGCATGCAGGCCTTTTGGGTATTTGCTCCATAGGTCTTTTTCCTGCCTTTTTCTGGCTAATGGGGAGATCCTCCGATGAGTCACTGCTTTTATTATCGGTTTTTAGGAAGTCTGAATCAAGAGATGATTCATGGTCGATGATTTTTTTAGGATTTTGGGTTTTTTGAAATCGTCTGCTTCGTCTTGTGGCAGTGGAGGATAAGAGGTTTCTCTTAGTCATGGTAGAGAAATTTGTGAGACGTGATGGATAATGAGAGAGGATGGGTGTACTTATCTAGGCTTTTGGAAGATTGAAAGGTTGTATCGATTAGAGGAAATGGCAGGTTCAGATTGAAGTGACGCTTCTGAGGAGTTGCTTCGGCGGCACCAATGGAAGAGTAATAATAGCACTCACATCAAATTAATATGCTCATCAATTAAGTAAACTAAAAAAAAGAGGTAAAATATTTTACAAAGATACGAAAGATTTTTTACATAATAGACATAATACCAATCTTTTTACGCAGTAGACAAAATCTTTCTTCCAAAAGCGATTTTGTAAAAAGATCAGCAAGTTGAAACTCAGTACTAATGAACTCTAACAAAATATCACCTTTTGCAATATGATCACGAATAAAATGATGCTTAATTTCTATATGTTTTGCCCTAGAATGATGCACATAATTTTTTGACAGACATATAGCACTTGTATTATCACAGAAAATAAGAGTAGAGGTAAGATATAAATCATAATCGAGAAGTTGATGCATGATCTAAAAAACTTGTGTACAACAGGTTCCAATTGCTAATTATTCTACTTCAGTAGTTGACAAGGTAACACAATTTTGTTTCTTGCTATGCCATGAAATTAGAGCATTCCCCAACAATTGGCATGTGCCACTAGTACTTTTCCTGTCAATCCTATCACCTGCAAAATCTGCATCTGAAAAACTTTTAAATAAAAATTGTTGGAATGAGCACACCATGATCCTAATTCAGTGGTCCTGATGAGATGTCTAATAATATGTTTAACTGCAGTCAGATAAGATTCCTTTGGAGCCAACTAAAATCTTGCACACCTATACACTCTGAACATTATATCTGGTCGACTAGCTATGAGTTATAGTAAAGATCCAATCATTCCTCTATACATTGTTTCATCCATACTTTTTCCATTCTTGTCATCTTCAAGTGTAGTTGTTGGACTCATTGGAGTTCCAATAGGCTTTGCATTCTCCATTCCAAACTTCTTTATGAGTTCCTTGATGTACTTGGTTTGGCTAATAAAAATTCCTTTGGGAGATTGTTTGATTTGCAATCCAAGAAAGAAAGTTAGCTCTCCCATCATGCTCATTTCGAATTCTCCTTTCATGATATGACCAAATTCTTCACACAATACAGATTTAGGACTTCCAAAAATAATATCATCTACATAAACTTGAGTAATAAGATTACCTGAATTTGAACGCTTAATAAATAAGGTTGTGTCGATATTACCTCGTTTGAAATCTTGATTTAGAAGAAAAGAGCTTAGTCTTTCATACCAGGTTCGAGGGGCTTGCTTGAGTCCGTATAAAGCTTTTGACGGCTTGAATACATGGTTTGGGAAGTTTTTGCTTACAAAGCCAGGAGGTTGTTTCACGTATACTTCTTTAGAGATATATCTATTTAGGAAGGCACTTTTTACATCCATTTGAAATAGCCTGAATCCTTTATGAGCAGCAAAAATAAGTAGTATTCGAATAGATTCTAATCTTGCTACTGGTGCAAATGTTTCATCGTAGTTGATTCCCTCTTGCTGAGAGTAACCTTGAGCAACTAACCTTGCTTTTATGAACTACTTGACTAGATTCATTCAGCTTATTTCTGAAAATCCATTTAGTTCCTACAATGGAAGCATTTGATAGTTTTGGAACCAATTCCCACACTTTATTTATTTCAAATTGATCAAGTTCATCTTTTATGGCTTTGACCCAGTAGTCAACTTTAAGAGCTTCATCAACCTTTTTTTGCTCAAGTTGTGATATTAAGGCCATGTGAGAGTTGAGCTTCTGAGATCTTCTGGTAGTGATACCTTCTTGTGGATTTACAATGATGAACTTATGGGGATATCCAGGTTCACTTTTGCATTCATTTGGAACACTTGTGACTGGCTCCTTTTCCACAATGGTTGACTGTTCAGCAGAAGATAGTTCCTGGACTTCAATATGCTCCTCATTTGACTGATTTTGTTGATTGGTCGCCTGATCGTGATTGTCTTTTCTTGTAACAACAAACTTTGGGACAATAGAGATTTTCTCACCTTCAGGAACTTTTTCATTCCTCAAGCGAGGGTTAGTATCCACAAAAACAACATGAATGAATTCCTCAATACATAAAGTTCTTTTATTGAATACTCTATATGCTCTACTTGAGGGAGAGTATCCGAGAAAAATACCTTCGTCGCTTTTTTGATCAAACTTACCCAAATTATTTTTTTCTATTGTTGTGAATGAAGCATTTGCAGCCAAATGGGTGGAAATAACTGATGTTGGATTTCTTACCATTCCATAGTTCATATGGATTCTTTTTAATAATGGGTCAAATTATACATCTATTAATGATATGACATGTTGTGCTTACAGCTTCTGCCCAGAAGTGGTAAGGGAGAGAGTTTTCCACAATCATGGTTCTTGTCATGTCCTGCAAAGTTCTGTTCTTACGTTCTACCACTCCATTTTGTTGAAGTGATCTTGGAGAAGAGAAGTTGTGAGAGATTCCTTGATCATTACAGAAGTTTTCAAAGGCTCTGCTTTCGAACTTTCCTCCATGGTCACTTCTGATAGTAGAAATGTAATATCCCTTTTCGCGTTGTACCTTCTTACATAAGACTTCAAAATTCCTTAGAGCTTCATCTTTATGGTTCAGAAAAATAACCCAAGTGAAATAAGAAAAATCATCTACGATAACAAAAGCATATTTTCTACCACCAATACTAGCAGTTCTAGTTGGACCAAACAAATCCATATGCAAGAGTTGAAGAGGTTTAGTAGTAGAAACAATATTTTTGATTTTAAAAGATGAATGAGTTTGTTTTCCTAATTGACATGCATCACAAATTTGATCTTTTGAAAAATCTAGTTTTGGAAGACCAATGATAATATCCCGTTTGGAAAGTTTTTGAATTGTATGCATGCTAGCATGGCCAAGCTTTTTATCCCATACCTAGGGATCATCAATCATAGAAGCTAGACAAATTTGATTATCAAGACTATCTATGTTACTGATAGTATAGACATTCATGTCTCTATTCCTAGAAAGAATAACTTTACCTAATTCATCTTCAATAAACCAACCATGCTTTTTAAAATGAACCTCATAGTCATTGTCACATAGTTAACTGATACTGAGAAGGTTGTAATCAAGTTCATCAACCAGGTATACTTCGTCTACATCACATGTTGAGCTGAGAGGGACTCTTCCAACTCCAATTACATTCCCTTTTGATTTGTCTTCAAAAGTGACAGTTCCTCTATATTATTTGGTGACTGTCTTGAACAGTTGTTTGTCACCAGTCATATATCTGGAACACACGCTATCAAGATACCATTTACCTTTTCGATTCTTCTTGCGCTGTTCCTGCAAAAATAATTACTTGTTTTTAGGTACCCAAGCCTGCTTGGGTCCTGAATAGTTAGTGCTCTGAGTATTAGCTTGACTAGAGGGCTTGGGTCACCAGTCCCATCTCCTGTTGTTCTTAAACCTACAATGGTTAGAGCTATGACCGAGTTTTCTGCAGTAAAAACAGGAGGGGTTATTAGTATTTTCATAGGCTTTTTCTCCTCTGATTCTAATCCTGTAATGGTTAGTGTTGTGCCTATTTTTGCCACAATGAGTACATGCAGAAAGATGTCTAGTTCTAGTCGGAGATTTATGAGGAGCAAACTGATTTGATCTAACTGAACTATGATTGGTGGATTTTCGTAACCCTTTCAGTTGAAGTTGAAGTTCATTAACTTCATCTTGAAGCATATCTCTCTCAATTTCACGTACTTCCAACTTCAAAGCCCAGTCTTTTTTTTCTCTTTGGATTTTTCAAAGTTCATTCAAAACTTTCTCAATATATGAAGAGCAATATCAAAATATTCTTGGAGTTCATGACAGTTAGGACATGTAGGAAGTTGTACCTCACTTATTCCTTCGTCTGCCATGAGACCAAGTTCACCTGAGTCTTCATCGCTATCTTCTTTGATGGGGATGAAGCACATGTTGGCGATTTCTTCGTGATCAGATTCTTCTTCATCACTCCAAGCTCCAAAGGATTTCTTCTTTTGAAAGTTCCTGCTTAGTTTCTTTTTCAGTTCAGGACATTCAGCTTGGATGTGTCCATGTTTTTCACAATCGTAGAATCTTTCGACATTTTTTTCATTATCATTGTTCATCTTCCATTTTCTAAAATTTCATTTACATCTTTTGTCGTTTCTGTTCTTCTTCATCATGCTTGTTACAACTTTGGAAAGCATAGTTATGTTCTCATCTTGCTCTCCTCCTCCTTCTTCTTCTTTATTTTTTGATTCAGCTACGGCTGCTTTGAATGCAACTGTCTTCTTCTTTTCTTGTTGAACTTGCCTGTCTAAGTGTGTTTTCTCAAACGTAATTAGATCACCTCTAAGTTCATCATAGGATATTTTGTCAAGATCCTGATATTCCAAAGCAATGGCTTTGGGTTGCCAAATCGTGGGAAGACTTCTTAGAATTTTTCTGACATGTTCTCCATTTTTGATTGGTCTACCAAATGATTTTAATTCTCCAAGGATTTTACTGAACCTGCAAAACATTTCCTCTACTGATTCTCCATCCTTCATTTGAAATAATTCATAGTCTCGAACTAGAAGATTGATCCTTGTTTCTTTCACTTTGTTGGTTCCTTTATATGTGACCTCTAACTTATCCCACATTTCCTTTGCAGTTTCACATCTTGATATCTTTTAATATTCTTCTTCGTTGATAGCATTGTACTACATATTTTTTGCCTTAGCATTCATTTGAATGACGGCTGATTGTTCTTCAGTGTAATCATTTAAATCAAGAGGATCAGATGATACTATGATTTGACCATTGTCATCCTTCTTTGGAGGAATTGGAAGATTTCCCTTTTTGATCACGTGCCAAACTTTAATGTCATATGACATAGTGTAGGTCTCGATGCGCACTTTCCAATGAGAGAAGTGCTGACCATTGAAGTAAGGAGGTCGTACTTGAGAAGTTCCTTCTTGGAATAGTGCTCCAACGACTATATTTGATCCCATGATCTTTTCCTCACTTGTTGTTAAGCAAAGTTCGTGATCCTTTTTCTGATACCAATTGAAAGTTCAAGAGGGGGTGAATTGTAACTAATTAAAAAACTTGGTTGACTTAGAAGAGATTTAGTCGACTTCTTTTTATCAATAGGTTTGATTGACGAAGAAAAGAAAAATTGCAAGGAATTTAAAAACTGAGAACATAGGAGTTTTATACTGGTTCAGTACCGGTGTGGTACCTACATCCAGTTCCCTTGGGTCACAAGGGTTCTCTTAGATCTTCAATAATTGGTTACAGTAGAAGTGGTTTTATGGATCATTTACCACCAACGATTTTCAGCAACAATGTTTTATAAGCTTGACACAACTCTTGATTTGCTTCCTAACACTTCCTATCTTTTGAGACACTAGTAAACTTAGGAGTACAATGTTTGTACTAAGAACTAGGAAGACATAGAAAATAGTGGCGAGTTGCGTAATTGAATTCCTGAGTCTGCCAATCTTCTTATACGAGAGTTTTGAGTAGCCGTTGCAGATTGATCCTTGATTGAGGCACAAAATATTCTAAGAGATTTAACCCAAAAGGGTGCCTCCGAATCCTGCACAAGAGATGGGTTAGAGTCATTTACGTTCTTCCTTTTTGTATCCATAATCAAGGGAGTGATTTGTGGCTTGACTTGATCGATCAGTCTTCAGAATATCCATATTCCAAATCAATCCTTGAAGTAGGGCCTGACTTCCTATAGCGGCTGCACTTGATCTTGTTTCCTTTTTAATGGCCTTGACATCCTTTGATTTAGCATTGTCCTTGCTGCATTTGATCTTGTTTCCTTTCTGATATCTTTTACGAAAAGACTTCCTTTGAATTAGTACCACCCTCCTAATTTTCTGTAATTAAATAGATACAGTTAAATTTGCACTATTGTCATCATTGAAACCTAGGTGTAACAAAGGGAACCTCCATATCTGTGGTGGAGGAGACACTACCAGCTGTAAAAAAGCTCCTTGAGGCCTGGCTAATTGATATGCTAACCAACGTCCTCCATAAGCCCTCTCGTGACACAATTACAGAAAATGCAAGGACTTGCATTATACAACCAGCAGACAAGCAGCACAACCAATTCCCTCCTCCTCCAATGATAGGTATCACTCACAATGTCATAAATAGTGCAGGTGACGATGCTCTCGCAGCCATTTTGAAAAGGATGGAGGAAATGGAGATTGACAACAAAGTACTCCGGGACCAAATGAGAGAACACCAATAAAGGGTTGATAAGATACCGGGCACCCCAAAGCTCTTGCTGAAGAGAGATGCCGGTCGGTTCGTCGAGCATCCATACAGTGATGATGCCGCCCTACATGCCATACCAAAAACCTTTAAAATGCCGCCCTACCTAAAAATATATGATGGCACGACCGACCCCGAAGACCATGTGACTCACTACATCACCACCGTGAAAGGCAATGATCTCGCCAAGGAACAAGTGTCCTCCATTTTGTTGAAAAAGTTCGGTGAGACCCTTACGGGAGGAGCGTTGACATGGTATTCACAACTACCCATACGCTCCATTAAAACTTTCGAAGTGATGGCAGACAAGTTCGTAATGGCCCATGCTGGGACCAAGAAAGCCAAAGCAAGAGTGAACAACATATTTGCCATTAAACAGTCTCCGGGAGAGGGACTGAGGGACTTTCTCGCCCGTTTCAATTGAGTAAGGATGACCCTACTGAACGTGTCGTAAGGGTTGTCAGTCGCAACCTTACAGAACGGGTTGAGCAGGAAGGGGTCGAGGGCGACTAGGAAACTGTTAAGTCGACTTATGAAGTACCCTCCAACTACTTGGGATGAAATACACAATGCGTACTGTGCCGAGGTCCGAGCAGATGAGGACGACCTCAACGGACCTACTCATCGACTGACCTCGGTACAAACCGAATCCAGAAAAGATCGAAGAAATGATACCCGAAGAGACCTCGCAGCTCTGTGACCCAACAAGGAATGACATCTACCATATGTCAGAATGCCAATTACATCATCCTCCCGCCACGAAAAGGGCCCACCTAGATAAAGGACAGGGACTCACCGAAACGAAAGAGGTACGCCTTTTTTACCACCCACTCATAACTTTTGTGTGTCACCTACAAAAATAGTCTACGCCTTGGAGAAGCTCGGAATAAAGGTGAGGTGGCCACAAAAGATGATGTCAGATCCAAGTACCAGCAAATTGGATGCCCTTTGAGAGTTCCATCAAGAACGAGGGCACAAAACCGAAGATTGCATCGCCCTAAAACAGGAGGTTGTAAACATGTTATGACAGGGACACCTCAAAGAGTTGTTGTGTGACCAAGGAAGGAACAACTTTTCTAGAAGGCACGAACAACATCAAGGGCCGCCGAAATCGACCTCACCAACCTGCACTGTCCACATGATCATCGATAGCGGCAAAGATGCTTCCATCAATAGCATAAAGTTCACCATTATCCACAAGCTCAAACAGTCGATCACCCGCGAACGGTACGACGAACCCGAAGAAAGTATCATCTTCGATAAGTCAGATACCAACAATTTGATTTTCCCTCACTATGATGCCCTTGTTATTACTTTACAAGTTTTAGATACCGATACGAGACGCATTATGGTAGACGATGGGAGTGGCATGTGCATTATCCATCCTCAAGTACTTGCACAAATGAAACTCGAAGTTAAGATAATACCGCGTTGCATTACACTAACTGGTTTTAACAATGTAGTTGAGCGGACGTCAGGCGAAATTACGTTCCTCATTCTGGCCGGTGGCGTCACTTTGGAAATCATGTTCCACATCATGGACCAAGACACAGCGTACAATGCCATAATAAGGCGACCATGGATACACACCTGAGGGTCATCCCCTCCAGCTTATACCAAATCATCAAATTCCCGACTCTGTGGGGCATATTCAGCATACAAAGGGAACAATGCAGATCCCAAGAATGTTACCTCATCGCCTTAGACTACACGGCCACTCAATAAAAAAAGGACCAAGGAGAAGAGGCATAGCAATCAGCAGGGTCGAGGTTGATATGTGATGATAGCAAAGACGTCATCAGATACCCTGATATGGTGGAAGCTACGGAATCGAGTATAGAAGACCTCGACCCCATTCAATTAGACACCAACGATCACAGCAAGAAAGCTTACATCGGCTGCAAACTTCAGGAACTAGGTAAATTCCGTCAGTTCTTAACTATTAACGCAGATTTGCTTGCTTTCAGCCATGTAGATATGCAGGGTATCCCAAAGGAAATCGCCACGCATAAACTAAATGTCGACCCATTCCCCCTCCCACCCGGTGAGGCAGGTCAGGCATAAGTTCAACTCCGCGATTAATGATGCGGTACGAGAAGAGGTGGAGAAACTATTGGAAAATAGCTCCATCAATGAGTCAAAGTATCCCCAATGGGTCGCCAACGTGGTAATAGTGAAAAAGAAGAATGGGAAATGGCAGATCTGCGTGTATTTCACAGATTTGAACAAAGCATACCCTAAGGATTTGTTCCCATTATCCCACATCGACCAACTCATCGACTCAATGGCTGGGCATGAACTACTAAGCTTCTTGGACGCCTATTGAGGCTACAATCAAATCCTTATGGAAGAAGAAGATCAGGAGAAAACCACATTTGTCACTTACCAGGGAACATACTACTACAAGGTCATGCCTTTCGGACTGAAAAATGCAGGTGCAACTTACCAAAGGTTGGTGATGAGGATGTTCAACGTCCAGCTCGACATAATAATGGAAGTCTACATAGACGACATACTAGTCAAGTCAAAAAGGAAAGAATATCACATCGACCATCTGAGAGAAACCTTCGACATACTCAGACGATATGGAATGAAATTGAACCCCGAAAAATGCGCATTATGTTTGGCCTCGGGAAAATTTCTGGGTTTCCTGGTATCACAGCGTGGAATCGAGGTCAATCCTGATCAAATCAAAGCCATTGAGGGGTTATGTGATGACCCAAAATGTCATCTTTAAATTTAATAACTAATTCTCTATTCTAAGACCTCAAAAAACACTATTTATCATTACTTGACTTGCGTGCGCAGTCCGTAAAAATTTTCAGAAAGTTTTTATGCAAACAAAAATGAATTAAAATGTGAATTAGAGTTTTAAAACTCAACTGAGTTGACTTTGGTCAATATTTTTAGCAAACAGACTTGGATCAGTATTTTGATAGTTTTTGTAGGTCCGTATCGTGATTTGGGACTTGAGCGTATGTCCGGAATCAAATTCTGAGGTCCCTAGCCCGAGATATGGAATTTTGAAGAAAAATTAAAAGTTTAAATTCAAATAGTGACCGGATGTCGAATTATGTACAAACAACCCCAGAATAGAATTTTGATTATTCCAACAGCTCCGTATGGTGATTTTTGGACTTAGGAGCATGATCGGAATTTTATTTGGAAGTCCGTAGTGAAATTAGGCTTGAAATGGCTAAAATAGGAATTTAAGTTTGGAAGTTTGACCGGGGAGTTGACTTTTTGATATCGGGGTCGGAATCCAGTTTTGAAATTTTTTACAACTTCGTTATGTCATTTATGACATGTGTGCAAAATTTGAGGTCAATCGGACTTGATTTGATAGGTTTCGACATCGAATGTAGAAGTTGAAAATTTTAAGTTTCATTAAGCTTGAATCGGAGCATAATTCATGATTTTAGCGTCATTTTATGTGCTTTGAGGTTTCAAATAAGTTCATATGATGTTATAGAACTTGTTGGTATATTTGGTTGAGGTCCCGAGAGTCTCGGGTGAGTTTCGGATGGTCAACGGATAAAAAGTTGGACTTAAAACAGCTGCTGCAATTTTTCTCTGCTGCTGAAAATTCTGGGTTGTGATCGATGCAGCCCAAGATCGAGGTAGCCCAAGATGAGCCAGCCCACGATCGAGGTAGCCCAAGATCGAGGCAGTCCAAGATCTAGGTAGCCCAAGATCGAGGTAGCCCAAGATCGAGGCAGCCCAAGATCGAGGCAGTCCCATGATCGGACTCCCCATGATCGGACTCCCCATGATCGGACTCCTATGATCGATGTCCAGGATCGGACCCCATGATCGAGGTCACCCTGGACAGATCTGTAAGTTATAAAAACAGGGGGGCTTCGTCCCATTCGCTATTTTTAACAACTTGGAGCTTGAGCAGAGGCGATATTTGATATATTTTCAAGAAAAAATATTGGGGTAAATGTTCTTAACTCAATCTTAGTTTGATTACCCAAATCCATCACCATTTTTAACATTTAATTGGTGATTTAAATTGGAAAATTTTAAAAATCCTCTTGGATAGCTTTGAGGATTTGAGGGTCGAATCGTTATTGGAATTTAGTCATTTTGGTATGGTTAGACTCGTGGTTGAATGGCCGTTCATATTTCGGAACTTTTACCGGATTCCGAGACGTGGGCCCCACGGGCCATTTTTGAGTTAATTTCGGATTTTTATTAAAAAATATAGTATTTTCTTATAGAATTAATTCTATAATTTTTGTTGACTGTATCGAATTAATTATGACTAGATATGGGTCGACCGAAATCGGAAAATCGAGAAAAAAGTATACTACTTGGTTAAATTGGAGCAAGTCGAGGTAAGTGACTTGTCTAACCTTGTGTGGGGAAAATTTTTCCTAGGATTGGTATTAATTGTAATGTGATGAAAGTCGTGTACACGAGGTGACGAGTGTGTACACAGACTAAATGTGAAGGATTATGTGTTTAAATTATGAATATCATTGTTGCATATTCATTAAATTATTAAATCTTGTTATATTCTCCATCATTGATTTGATTTGTATACTTTAAATTTGCTTGACCTTTTCCTGCTAATTGTTTTACCTGTTTGGTTGAAACTTGGTTTCTTTTATTCTGTGCATTATTTTAAATTGATTTTATTTAAATTAAATATTATTAATATGAAGTATTTGACATTTTAAATTTGGTATTGAAGCAACGTATTAAAGATTTTGAAATATTATTTTGCTAAATTATTTATTCCTGAATATTTTTGTACTCATTGTGATGGAGCCGTGAGCTCTTTATTGTGTAAAAATATCGTTGATTTATTTTGACAAATTGAAATATTTGGGCACTTGAGGTGCAAATTGTGATATATTGTGATATTGATACGCATGCGGTGGTATAAGGTCTGGGTATTGAAATGCATGCGGTGAGATAAGGGTGGCTTGATACGCGTGGCTAGTAGGGGAAACTACTAGAAGTCATGCGGTGTGATAAGGATGGCTAAAACGCAGGATGCTATTTCGAGAAAAATATTTTCTTTAAAATAAATTGTGAAGGCTCCCGCGGTGAGATAAGGAAATGAGATATTGTGAATTTATTTATGATTTGGGACTACGAGGTGGTACCTCGGTAGTGCCCTTGTTGATATTGATTTATGGCCATAGTTGCCTTCGATTAATTGTTGTGATTTTCATAAAGTTGAAAGAAATTCTGTTTTGATTCCACGAGATACTATTTGCAATTATTTAGTGTCATTAAATGTGACATACTATTTGATTCATTTCTATAGTCATTTTATCCTATTAAATTGTTTAAACATTTTTCCATGTCATTATCTATTCTCCAGTAGGGGCTGACCTGACCTCGTCACTATTCTACCGAGGTTAGGCTTGGCACTTACTGGATACCGCTGTGGTGTACTCATACTACACTTCTGCACATCTTTTTTTGTAGATCCAGGTACATCTTACCAGTCTAGACGACAATGAGTTACCTGCGCACGGAGACTTCGAGGTATATCTGCCAGCGTCCGCAGACTCCGGAGTCCCCTTCTATCATTTTTTATGTTGCTTCCTTATTTTTCTTTAGACCTTGATACATAAAGACATTGAGAATAAAATTTTAGAAGCTTGTGACTTATTTCTATCGGGTTTTGGGAGTTGAAATTATTTGAATTATAGTTTATTTATTTCAGATATTTTTTATTATTCCGCATTGATAGGCTTACCTAGTCTTAGAGATTATGTGCCATCACGACCTCCTACGGAGGGAATTTGGGGTCGTGACAGGTTACCAGAACACTTAACCACCAAAAAATAGGTTCAGAGGTTGACATGCCGTATCGCCGCCCTTTCGTGATTCATCGCATGATCGTCAGACAGGTGTCACAGGTTTTTCGGCGTACTCAAAAAGGACAACGGCCTCTAATGGACTTCTGGCGAGACAAGGTTGGTTATGTCGGGAATTGAATTGTGATGACTTGTGATAGCCTGGGAGCATTGTTGTTGTTGCATATTTACTTTGGGACTACGAGGCGGTACCTCGGGAGATCCCCATGTCTTGCATATTTACTTTTGGGACTATGAGGCGGTACCTCGGGAGATCCTCTATTGAGCATTTACTTTTGGGACTACGAGACGGTATCTCGGGAGTGCCATTTTGTTGACATCTCTCTATGGTTACACTTGTCTTTGGTTATTTTGTATTTCCGTGATAGGTCAATCCTTGTGATCTGCCGTGATGTATTATTTGATTTTACTATGTGTTTTTATTCTTTGTTGTATTGTGTTGGCTTGGGATTTTTAGTACGAGACTCTGAAGATTTATATTCCTGGTTTTTTTACCGGGTTTTGATGACTGAGTTATTTTAAATAAAAGAAGTTGCTATTATGTTTTAAACTAATAAGTTTTACATCCGAAGCGGTGGATTATCTGATGTTTTATTTAAATTGAAATATCTTTTTTTTACTCAAACTAATTCTAAAATAAGCTCATTTCTTTGTTTAATTCTCACTTGGTTTAACAAAAAAAAATTATTGTAACCTTACTTTATTGAAAATAAATTAATTGTGCGGATCTTTTGTATTGAAATATTTGGCACGAGAGTTGTTCGTGCGGTTGTGATTAGAGATATGGGCATGATGTGCCGTGAGAATATGAAAGGGGGTCGAGAACCGTATTTTAAGATTATGATATGAGATATTTATTTGGAAGAGTTTTATATTCGAAGGATACTTATTTGAAGAAATATATTTGGAGGGTATTTATTTGAAGATATTATTAATTGGTTGTTCTTATATGTCTTATTCGTCTGAGTAATAATTATGGTGTTCTTGTTGCCTTATTGTTTATAGCACTAGTGGATTATTGTTGCTATCACTGCTATTTATTTTTGATTATTTTAGTATGGCACATGTTATTTGACTAGTGAGTGTCTTGACTGTACCTCGTTACTACTTGATAGAAACAAATATCATGCATAAAATAAGTAATTTTAATACTAATATTTATATTTTTGTTTATAGGAATACCAAATAATCAACAAGTTGACAATTAAGGAGACATATGGGCGAAAAGGATTCAGTTTCTGCATTTTACAAAACAAGATCCAAGACAAATAAATAAAATATATAAAAAAAAAAAAATAATAATAATAATAATAATAATAATAATAATAATAATAATAAAGCAGAAGAGAAAGCTGAAAACCAAAAGAAAAGAAGCCATTGTACATGTAGTCTATTATCATGTATATAAAAAAGCAAGTGGACATTTTCTAATGAGCTCTTTGATTGGCAAAGTTACAATGGATTTCACGAGCACACAATTTTAAATAATTGGATTGGAAACTTGCCAAATTGGACACAGAAGTTTCGTAACAAATTTTAAATAATGGTCAAGTTGCCAACTTGATAAAATATGAGGTGAGAAAATTCAATGTACGTGACCTGACGAAACGTCTATAAATAGCTCCAGAGGATATTGTGGGTATAATCATATACCAATTGCTCTAGAGGATCAGGATAAAATCACGTTCACATGCCCCCAAGGTACATATACTTAACGAAGAATGCCATTTGGACTATGTAACGCTCATGCTATATTTCAGCGTTGCATGTCGGCAATTTTCTCAGACATGACTGAAATATTTCTTGAAATCTTCATGGATGATTTTATACTTTTTGGTAAAACATTTGAAGATTGTCTCTATCATTTAACTTTGGTGCTTAAAAGATGTGAAGAGACAAATTTAGTTCTTAACTGGAAAAAATATCACTTTATGGTAACAGAGAAAATTATTTTAGGACATAAAATCAATGCTAAAGGAATAGGAGTTGATAAGGCGAAAATTGATCTTATAACAGGATTACCCCCTCCTACCACTGTTAAAGGTATTAGAAGTTTCTTAGGGCATGCAGGTTTTTATAGAAGGTCCATAAAAGATTTTTCAAAGATTTCAAAGCCTCTAACCTATTGATGAAAGGCATGAAGTTTGAATTTTCAAATGATTGCAGAAAGGCATTTGAGATTCTCAAGAACCAGTTGACTAATGCTCCAATAATTGTTTCTCCTGATTGGAGCGAACCATTTGAAATAATGTGTGATGCAAGTGATATAGCAGTTGGAGCAATATTGGGACAAAAGAGAGACAAGATTTTCAAACCTATTTACTATGCCAGTAGAACCCTCAATGAAGCTCAAAAGAATTATGCCACAACTGAGAAGGAGCTATTGGTAGTAGTATTTGCATTTGACAAATTTCGTTCCTATTTGATAGGAACGAAGGTTACAATATTTACTAATCATGTTGCTTTAAAATACCTCTTAGCAAAGAAAGATGCTAGACCCAGATTGCTAAGATAGATACTTCTTTTGCAAGAATTTGATCTTAAAATAAAAGTGTCACGACCCAAATTATCCCTCCGTAAGGTGTCGTGATGGTACCTATTCTTTACGACTAGGTAAGCCTAATATTGCGAAAAATATAAAGAAACACAATATTTTAAAGATAAACAATATATTATAAATAGCCAAGAGTAGTACCACTCGGCACATACAAAATAATTTTTCAAGACCCGAAATATCACTAAGTCACAAGCTGTTATAATCTATGTAGCTCTATACAAAAGTCTGAAGATAATAAAGAAAGTTTCTAGGCGAGGGACTAGAAGGGGACTCCGAAGATCTGCGGACGCAAGCAGTAGTACCTTGAAATCTCCTAAAATCAGCAGCACGTACTAACCTCGAGGCTGATAGCTCGCACCTGGATCTGCACACGAAAATATGTGCAGGGAAGGGCATGAGTACACCACAATGGTGCCTAGTAAGTGTCAAACCTAACTTCGGTCGAGTAGTGATGAGGTCAGGTCAAGGCCCTACCAGAGTAAAAATAATAAATTAAACAGTAAAAGATATAAGTGAAATTTACAGTAACATAGTTAAAGAAATTCTGAAAAATTTAACAGTTAAGGGAGCCCTCGGCTCAAAACAAGGTAAACACAGTGGAAAAATCTCCCAGGATACCGTCCTGTAGTTCCGAATGAATATGCAGTACGAGGGGATCTCCCGGAAATACGTCCGTAGACCCAAAGTAAATATGCAGTGCTGGGGGATCTTCCGGAATACGTCCGTAGTCCCAAAATAAATATGCAGTGCTGGGGAATCTCCCGGAATACGTCCGTAGTCCCAAAGTAAATATGCAAGACAGTGGGGATCTCCCGGAATACGTTCGTAGTCCCAAAGTAAATATGCAGTGCTGGGGGATCTCCCGCAATACGTCTGTAGTCCCAATTTAAATATGCAACGCAAGATGAAATGACAGGTATGGCATCGAGTTATACAGTTTATACTGAACACAAATAAGGAAAATAGGGATTTAACTAAGCATGGCGCATAGAATGTCAAATAGGCAGTTAAAACACGTAAGCATGCTTTTCTAGTCTAAACTAAACAATTAAGCATATTAGTGCAATTTCATAAGAGAAGCAATTTATGATTTTAAAAAAAAAAGGATAAACAAGATTTTTGCAATAACAGCCCGTGTACATACTCGTCACCTCACGTACACGGCGCCCACACACCAAATAATATCAAGACATCCTAAGAGGAAAGCCCCCAACACAAGGTTAGGCAAGCCACTTACCTCGAACCGCTCAAATCACCTCGATAACACGTTCTTGCCACGAGTATCCAACTCCAAATGGCTCAAATCTATTCAAATAAATTGCATAATGTAAATATAACTACAAGTAACTAATTTAGCTAATTAATTCGAAGTTAAAGCGTGAAATTAGAAAAAACGCCCAAAAAGTCACCTCGAGCCCACATCTCGGAATCGGGTAAAAGTCATAAAATATGAACACCCATTCACTCACGAGTTTACTCGTACCAAAATTGCTCAAATCCGATACCAAAATCTCGATCAAAACCCCAAAATTCAACCTAAGAATCTTTCTCGATTTTTCACCCCAAATTCGAAATTAAACGATGAAATCAACCATAGATTAGTGAAATATAACCATAAAGGAGTTAGGAATCATTACCCAAAAACTTCCTCCGAAAATCTCTCCAAATTTCGCCTTCTACCGAGCTCTCAATCAAATTTTTGTGTTATGAACTCAACCCTCGTTTTTGAACCTTAAATTCTGCCCAGGTGCATTCTTCTTCGCGAACGCGACATCACGATCGCGAACGCGATGAACAATCTTTCACTGGCCCAAAATTCCTCCTTCGCGAACGCGAGGGGACTCTCGCGAACGCGTACCTTCCACTGACGGACCCTTCGCGAACGCGTAGGTTTAATGCTCGAAGCTTCATCTGCCCTGTTCCTCTACGGGAACACGAGGACCATATCGCGAACGCGTAGGCTTAAGGTCCCACACCTTCGCGAACGCGGGAACAACATCACGAACGCGAAGAACAACTTTGTTGCCTTTCCCAAATGCTCTACGCGATCGCGAGGCACCTCTCGCGAATGCGATGAAGGATTTTTCTGCAATAAAACACCAGAAGGTGCCTCGCGATCGCGATGAAGGATTTTTCTGCAATAAAACACCAGAAATCTGCCACTTCTCTAAGTCCAATGATGACTCGTTGAGCATCCGAAACACACCCAAGGCCCCCGGGACCTCGACCAAACATACCAACCAATCCTAAAACACCATACAAACTTAGTCGAACTCTCAAATCACATCAAACAACGCTAAAATCATGAATCACCCTCCAATTCAACTTAAAGGACTTGAAACTTCAAATATTCTACAACCGATGCCGAAACCTATCAAATCTCGTCCGATTGATCTCAAATTTTTTGCACAAGTCATAATCAACATTACGGACCTACTCCAACTTCCGAAATCGCAAAACGAC
The DNA here is from genome assembly GCF_000390325.3 of Nicotiana tomentosiformis. Classification (NCBI taxonomy): domain Eukaryota; kingdom Viridiplantae; phylum Streptophyta; class Magnoliopsida; order Solanales; family Solanaceae; genus Nicotiana; species Nicotiana tomentosiformis. Next base: position 98,752,563 of record NC_090817.1, on the reverse strand, counting down.
CCCGATATCAAAAATTCCACTACCGGCCCAAAACTCCAAAAATTTGACTTTCGCCATTTCAAGCCTAAATGAGCTACGGACCTCCAAAACACAATCCTGACACGCTCCTAAGCCCAAAACTATCTAACGGAGCTAACAGAATCAACGGAATTCTATTCTGGAGTCGTCTTCATACAGTTCCAACTACAGTCTAATTCCTAAGGCTTAAGCTCTCATTTAGGGACTAAGTATCCCAAAACACTCCGAAACTCAAAACCAATCATCCCGACAAGTCACAATAGCAGAAAAAGATTTGGAAAAAGCAGTTAATAAGGGTTCGGGGCTCTAAATCTCAAAATAATCGGCCGGGTCATTACAAAAAGATAGGAGGGGTTCAGAAAATCAGGTGGTTGACCATTTATCTCGTTTGGAAAATCCTCCAACTGAAATAACAAATATCAAGGAGGAATTTTCTGATGAGCATGTTTATACAATCGCAACAGTTACAAATCAGACACCTTGGTTTGATGACATTGCCAACTACTTAGTTAGAGGATGGATCCCAAAAGATCTATCTTTTGAACAAAGAAAAAAGCTCAAAAAAAAAATAAGATATTATTTTTGGGAAGATCCTTATTTGTTTAAATTTTGTGCAGATGGTATGATCAGGAGATGTGTACCACAAATAGAGATAAATAATATCCTAAGCCACTGTCACAATTGAGCTGTATGAGGACACTATGGAGGAAGACGAACAGCCGCAAAAGTACTCGAAGCTGGTTTTTTCTGGCCCACTTTATTCAGAGATGCAAGAAATTATGTCGCCACTTGCGACAAATGCCAGAGAAGCGGTAACATTTCAAATAGGGATGAAATGCCTCTTAACTCTATCCTTGTTTGTGAAATATTTGATGTTTGGGGCATTGATTTTATGGATCCTTTTCCTCTTTCAAACGGCTGTGAATATATTTTAGTTATTGCTGATTATGTTTAAAATGGGTAGAAGCAATGGCCACTAGAAAAACTTATGCTCATATTGTTTGTGCTTTTCTCAAGAAAAATATATTTTCTAGATTTGGAACTCCACGAGTTATCATAAGCGATCAGGGAACTCATTTTGTAAATAAACAATTCGCTAATTTGTTGTCAAGATATGGAGTAACTCATAAAATAGGAACTCCATATCATGCTCAAACAAGCGGCCAAGTTGAAGTATCCAATAGAGAATTAAAAAGAATTTTAGAAAAAACTGTTAGTTATTCTCGAAAAGATTGGTCTTTAAAGTTAGATGATGCATTATGGGCATATAGAACTGCTTTCAAAACTCCCATAGGTACATCTCCTTATAGACTAGTTTTTAGAAAAGCTTGTCATTTACATGTGGAACTTGAACATAAAGCATATTGGGCTATAAAATTGTTAAATCTAAATTTGTCAGATGCAGGCAAAAATCGTCTGTTGTAGCTTGATGAATTGGAGGAGTTCAGACTTGAAGCATATGAAAATGCTAAATTGTACAAAGAATAGACAAAAAAATGGTATGATAACTTCATTCGCCATAAGGAGTTTACAGTTGGAGACCAAGTTCTTTTGTACAATAACCGATTGAGATTATTTCCGGAAAAATTCAAGTCACGTTGGTCAGGACCGTACATTGTAACAAAAGTGACCCCCTTATGGTGCCATTGAAATACAACATATAGATGGGGGAGACAAGTTCAAATTAAACGGTCATCGTTTGAAGCCTTATATTAGCAGATTCTTCGACAAATAGGCTTCAACAATTCTTTTTGCCTAATTTTATAAATAAGTCGAGCTGACGATGTTAAACTCAGAATTAATTTCTTTCCCTCTCTTTAATCTTTTAAGTAATTATTAGTAGTAACATATAATATTTTCTTTTTAGTAAATATATATAATAAAGTTAGTTTTTTTTCTCTAAAAAAAAGATAATAATAATTGCATGTTTTATATTATATATATGTGTGTGTGTATATAATATGTATTAATAAATCTTGTCATGATAGAGAAAACGTTTCTTAGCCACAAATCTTGCCTTTGTTATAACAGAAAAATCCCGTGACACGAGGGAAAAGGAAATGAGGCTAGAATCGAAAAATAATAGGGAAGCTCCTTTATCTCCTTTTACTTTTAGTTCATTTATCACGAGGACATGACATTATTTAAGCTTGGGGGTAGAGTAATATATTTTTTTTCTATTAAAAAAAAAAAGAGGTAAAAAAAAAGTATATGTTACAACTGAAAATTGTGTTCTTTTAAAAAACTTAAATAAAAAAAACTGAAAAAAATAAAATAAAATTTGAGTTGCCTTATGCCTAAGGCAACTTATTTCATACACTTCCATGGATTTCTTATTCGGTTCTTTGCCATGGTCGTAATATTTTGAACCGAACATTTTTGTTTTTTGACTTTTAGTTGTTTTAATTTATTTTGGTAAATAAGTTGGCTAAAGTTGAATTTGATTAAGTACCATTCATGAGTTTTAGGATTGCTTTTCTAAGCTCATACTTACTTATTGGTGATTGAAATCATAGTTTTCTTTGGTCCCAAGTGCATTGTGCGGTTAGCTTATATTGTCTAGTTCTCTTGCTTACTTGAAAATCTAGAACTTGCCTTGAATGTGGTTCGAGGCGAAATTCTAGGTAGATCTTTGAGTTGAGAAATGAAAGTAGGCATTTTTTGTTGAGCTAGAGCCTAAATTGACTTACCTTGATGATTTTTATCCCTAGTTAGCCCAATTGAGCTTAAATAAATATCTCTTATTTTGTTGGTCGCCAAGCTTCAACCCTTAGCCTGTTTGTTATTACGACTTATTATTTGCTCACTTAATTTCCTTTTGGGCACTTTAAGAGTTGATCTAAATATAAAAAGCTAGGCGTGAGGTGCAATTGTGCAAAGAACTGGTGAAAGAAAAATTGTTTGAACTTGTCAATCTTTTGAGATATTGCCATGAGAGCTAAAAAAGATAGTTGCTTCTGAAATTCAAAAAACAAATTGTGAAAATGATAAAACAAATTATATATATAATTTGTGATATGTTGTAAGATTTGAGCACTTGAGGTGCAAGTTGTATTATGCTGTGATATTTGGGCACTTGAGGTGCGATTTGTGAAATATTGTGATATTGATATGCATGCGGTGAGATAAGGGTGGCTTGAAACGTGTGGCTAGTAGGGAAACTACTAGAAGTCATGCGGTGATATAAGGTCAGGGTGTTGAAATGCATGCGGTGAGATAAGGGTGGCTTGAAACACGTGGCTAATAGGGGAACTACTAGAAGTCATGCGGTGTGATAAGGGTGACTTAAAAATGCGTGATGCTATTTCGAAAAAAATAATTTCTTTAAAATTAAATGTGAAGGCTCCCGCGGTGATATAAGGAAATGAGATATTGTGAATTTATTTAAGAGTTGGGACTACGAGGCGGTACCTCGAGAGTGCCCTTTTGTTGATATTCTTTATGGTTGCACTTGCCTTTGGTTACTTTATTTTTTTCCGAAATTTGTAAATTCTTGTATTTTCCGTGATGTATTATTTCACCTAATATTAAGTGTTTTGTATTTCTTGAGGTATTGTGTTGACCTCGACTTTTTCGTACGAGACTTTGAGGATTTGTATTTTTGGGTTGTATTTGTTTTGATGATTGAGTTATTTTAAATAAAAAAATATTTTAATATGTTTTAATTTAATAAATTCTTATATCCAAATCAGCAGTTGATCTTATGTTTCATTTTATTTGAAATGTTATTTTCTCCACTCAAATGATTCTAAAATAAATTCATTCATTAATTGATTTCTTACTTGATTTAAAGATTTTAACCTTATTTTATTGAAAAATAAATGGATCATGTGGATCTTATATACATTGAGGATATTGGCACGTGAGTTGTCTATGCAGTTGAGATATGAATTAAGGGCACGTGGTGCCAGAAAAATATGATAATTTAATTATGAGCACGAGGTGCCGTGAAAACATGAAAAATGGGTTGAGACTCGTGTTTACAAAAAATATAAAAATGGGCTAAGACCCGCATTTTTATGATTTTGAAATGAGGGGTCACATGGTGACTTTTAATTGAAAGAATTATATTCAAAATATTTATTTGGAAGGATTTTTATTCAAAAGAATTATATGAAAGATATTTATTTAAGGAAATTATATTTAAAAGAGAGTTATCTAGAAGAATTATATGTGAAAGACATTTATTTGAAAGACTTGATTTAATTGAGTGAAATTATGTTTATTAATTGTTGAGTGATATTAATAGTATTCTTGTTGTCTGTTGTGCATATCACTGGTTGTTTATTCCCGTCCTTATTATTATTATTTGTTTTCTATTATTTTGTATATTATATTGCACAGGTTATTAGACTAGTGAGTGTCTCGATTGTACCTCGCCTCTACTCCATTGAGGTTAGTCTTGATACTTACTGGGTACCGACCATGGCGTACTCATACTACACTTCTGCACATTTTTGTGCAGAGCCAGGTATTGGAGATATCGGACATGAGCAGAGTTAAAGCGCGATCATAAGGATTCAAGGTAGAGCTGCTTGGCCGTCGCAGTCCCTTTGAGTCTTTTCATTTCGTTGTACTGTTAATGTGTAATCAAACAATATTGTATATTTGGTCCACGTGATCATTCCATGTATTCAGTTAGAGCTCATGACTCAGTACTACTAGTCTTGGGAGGTTGTATATTGTAATTATTTCCGTTGTTAGTTTCAAAAAAAATATGGCTTCAAAATGTAATAGAAATCGGCTTACCTAGTCTTAGAGACTAGGTGCCATCACAACGCCTGTGATGGGATTTTGGGTCGTGACAAGTTGGTATCAGAGCTCTAGGTTCATAGGTTCTACGAGTCACGAACGAGTCTAGTAGAGTCTTGCGGATCGGTACAGAGACGTCTGTACTTATCTTCGAGAGGCTACAGAACTGTTAGGAAATTTCCACTTCTTTCATTCCTGTCGTGCAGATTTGTTGATTGTAGAATTTGAGCCTTTGTATCTCTATTCTCTCATAGATGGTGAGGACACGTGCTACCGGGTTAGCTAAGCAGACATTCGCGCATACTGCTAGAGCTGCAAGAGGTCGGGGCCGAGGTAGAGGTCGAGGAAGGGAACGTGCCGTGACTGGAGCACCTGTCAGAGCAGCAGTTGAGGAGTCGCTAGTAGCTCCAACTGGGGGACAGGTACCAGAAGCACCTGTTGTTACCCCCGGGCTTCAGGAGACTTTAGCACAGTTCCTGAGTATGTTTGGTACATTAACTCAGGCGGGATTGATCTCTGTTGCACCAAATATTTTGCAGATTGGGGAAGTAGCTTAGACTCCTACCAACACTCCAGAGCAGCAGGTTCACGTTGTTCAGTTTCCGGGTGCAATACCGGTACAACCTGTTATTCCGGTTCGGCCTGAGATTAGGCCAGAGGCATCAGAAGAAGAACAAAAGAGACTTTAAGGGTTTAAGAGGTATAGTCCACCTACTTTCAGTGGCACATCTACAGAGGATGCCCAAGGATTTCTAAAAACATATGTCATCGTATTCTCTGCACCATGGGTATTGTGGAAGTGAGCGGAGTTGTCTTTACTATATTTCAACTGTCAGGCGCAGCGTATCGGTGGTGGCAAATCTATAAAGAAGGTAGACCAGCCAATGCAACACCACCAACTTGGGCTCAATTTTCGGAAATATTCTTGAAAGAGTTTGTTCCCCAGACTCTCCGAGATGTGTGGCACACGGAGTTTGAACGGTTGCATCAGGGTACTATGACAGTATCAGAATATGCTATCAGGTTCAGTGAATTAGCCCATCATGCACCTATCTTGGTTCCTACAATCAGGGATCGGGTCTGCAGATTCATTGAGGGGCTCGAATATGATATTAAAATATGCATGGCTTGAGAATTGCAAACGGATACTCCATTTCAACAAGTAGTGGAGATTGCAAGAAAGATTGAGGGTGTTTTAGGCGAGGAAAGGGAGTCTAAGGAGGCCAAAAGGTCTTGAAGATCTGGAGGGTTCAGTGGATTTTACTCTTCAGTTAGAACCCATTACAGCGGAGGCTCGAGCAGTCGGTCAGCTCAATCTGCACATCAGATTACTCAGAGTGCTCCAGTTTACAGTGTACCATCGACACGAGATTATTACAGTTGTTATTCCAGTTATCTGGCACAGACTCAGTACGAGCAGTCGTGACCTCAGAGGGGTTGTTATGAGTGTGGTGATACTAGGCATATCATGAGAGATTGTCCCAGACTTGGGAAGGGGTGGATTTCATCAGAACACTCCATCTACAGGCTTTATTCCAGTTGATACTCCACGTGCACAGTCAGCTAGAGGTGGAGGACAGGCAGGTAGTGGGCGCCTAAGAGGTGGAGGCCCGACCCGTTGATATAATCACTATGATTTGGCTGGGGACAATACACCAGATGGTGTCGTTACAGGTACGATCCTGATTTTTATTATAAAGGATAATTTCCCTTAATTTGATTCGGTTCTGAATATTGAGGTGAGTCCTCCTATTATGCTCCACTTATGGATGAGCTTCGTAAATTTGTGATCTACTTATATGTTTATCCCTGTGGGGAAATTTAAAGATGTGAGCCCGTGTATATCATTTTATTTTTGGTACACTATTGAGGGCTATAAGCCCAAAAGTAAATTTTATTATTCATTACAGCGAGTTTAATGTGTTTCGGAATAATTGATTCCAGTTTTTATGAATTATATGCCCTACTGGTATGAGGGTTCATTATATGTTGTGAAAATTATTTATGAAATATATTGAAAATAAGAAAGAAAGGAAATTGAAAACTTTTAGTTGGCACAATGTGCAGCATACTTGTGATTCGGAGTTGAGGATGAGATCCTCGCATTTTTACATGATGTGAAATATTTAAACCGGGTTGCAAGCTGCGGTGGAAGTTATGTAAGGACGAGGTTCTCGTGGTGAAATATTTATGAGTTTAAAATTTTTTCCTTTGTAAAATTTAATTGTACAGTAGTATTAATAGGGAGTCATGCCTGTTAGGCTTATTTGATAATTCTTGTATATTTTTCTGTGTACATTCAGCCAGTTCCGTGCTATAAACATTGAGTTTTAACCTATGAGATGAGTGCTCGGGTGGCGTTAAATGTGACTCATTAATCCGAGTAAGCAATCATGAGGTCTTCATGCCTCACATTCTATTGTCAGTGTTGTGAAAATTCAAAATGAGGTGGTGGTTAATATGAGATTAATTGATGATGCTGGAATTAATTATGAATAACTTTTAAGACCAGAGATGTGGTGATGAGCATACATATGATGTGCTTCATGTCCTGATATCATTATGATAATGCAGTGCTTGTAATGCTGAGATTGGTGTTATTGATATATACCTTGTGGTATTTTATTGGGTTGTGGATGTGTTATAAGGAGTTATTTTGGTGTTACTCTGGCAGGTGGATATGCCTAATTACAGGCGAGACTCTGCCGAAATTTATGAAAAATTTGGGAGTTAGTAAAATTTGGAGGATTGAGATTTGCAAAGGAAGAGATAAGTTATGTTATGTGTTTGAGGGCGAATGACCCTAAGCGGGGAAGAATGGAACACCCCAGAAAATTTTGAAGTACTTCAACACTATCAAGATAGTTGATGTATGCATAGGCACGAGTTTCTATAGCCTGTTGAGACTAATACCGTGCGTCGGAGTAAAAAAAATCAGACCTTTTCAAATGTTGGTGTCACGACCCCAAATTTCCTCCGTAGGAGGTTGTGATGGCACCTAGTCTCTAAGACTAGGTAAGCCTATCAATGCGGAATAATCATAAATATCTGAAAATAAATAAACTACAATTCAAATGATTACAACTCCCAAAACCCGGTAGAAATAAGTCACAAGCTTCTAAGAATTTATTTTCAATGTCTCTATATGTCAAGGTCTAAATAAAATATAAGGAAGCAACATGAAATGATAGAAGGGGACTCCGGAGTCTGCGGACGCTGGCAGATATACCTCAAAGTCTCCGTGCGCAGGTAACACACTGACGTCTAGGCTGGTAAAATGTACCTGGATCTGCACAAAAAGATGTGCAGAAGTGTAGTATGAGTACACCACAACGGTACCCAGTAAGTGCCAAGTCTAACCTCGGTAGAGTAGTGACGAGGTCAGGTGAGGTCCTACTAGAATATAATAATGGCATGGTAAAATGTTTATCAATATAGTAAAATAAAATGACATTGGAAATGAATCAAATAGTATGTCACATTTAATGACACCAAATAATTGCAAATAATATCTCGTGGAATCAAAATAGAATTTCCTTCAACTTTATGAAAATCACAACAATTAATCGAAAATAACTATGGCCATAAATCAATATCAACAAGGGCACTACCGAGGTACCGCCTCGTAGTCCCAAATTATAAATAATTTTACAATATCTCATTTTCTTATACCACCGCGGGAGCCTTCACAATTTATTTAAAGAAAGCATTTTTTTCCCGAAATAGCATCCCGCGTTTTAGCCACCCTTATCACACCGCATGACTTCTAGTAGTCACCCCTACAAGCCACGCGTATCAAGCCACCCTTATCTCACCGCATGCGTTTCAACACCCAGACCTTATACCACCGCATGCGTATCAATATCACAATATATCACAATTTGCATCTCAAGTGCCCAATACTTCAATTTTCCACAAAACAATCAACAATATTTTTCAATAATAAAGAGCTTACAGCTCATGCCAGAATAATCCAAAAAAAATCTTACGAAAATATTCAAGAATAAATAATTCAGGAAAATAATATTTCAAATTTTTAATACGTTGCTTCAATATCAAATTTAAAAATGTCAAATACTTCATATTAATAATATTTAATTTAAAGAAAATCAACCTTCAAATAATGCATAGTATAAAAGAAACCAAGTTTCAATTAAACAGGTAAAACAATTAGCAGGAAAAAGGTAAACAAATCTAAAATATATATCACAGATCAATGATGAAGAATATAACAAGATAAAATAATTTAATAACTGCGCAACAATGATCTACACAATTTAAAAATATAATCTTTCACATTTAGCCCGTGTACACACTCGTCACCTCGTGTACACGACTTTCAAAATATTTCAATAATCACACTAATATCAATTCTAGGGGAAATTTCTCACACACAAGGTTAGACAAGTCACTTACCTCCACTTGCTCCAATTTAATCAAGTATTATGCTTTTTTCTCGATTTTCCGACTTCGATCGACTCGTATCTAGTCATAATTAATTCGATACAGTCAACAAAAAGTATAGAATTAATTCTATACGAAAATACTAAAACCTATTTCAATAAAAATCTAAAATTAACTCAAAATTTTGCCCGTGGGGCCCACATCACGGAATCCAGCGAAAGTTACGACATATGAACGCCCATTCAACCACGAGTCTAACCATACCAAAATGACCAAATTCCAATAACGATTCGACCCTCAAATCCACAAATCTATCCAAGAGAGTTTTCAAATTTTTCCAACTTAAATCACCAATTAAATGTTAAAAACAGTGATGGATTCGGGTAATCTAACCAAGATTGAGTTAAGAACACTTACCCCAATGTTTTTTCTTGAAGATATATCAAAAATCACCTCTGCTCAAGCTCCAAGTTGTTAAAAATGGCGAATGGGACGAAACCCCCCTGTTTTTATAACTTACGGATCTGTCCAGGCTGACCTCGATCGTGGAGTCCGATCCTGGACCTCGATCATGAGAGTCCGATCCTGGACCTCGATCATGGGAGTCCGATCATGGGGAGTCCGATCATGGCCCTCGACCCTGGGGCTCGATCACAGCCGTCGATCCTGGCTATCGATCATGGCTTCGATCCTTATGGCCTTCGATCACTGGCCTTGGTCATAACCCTCGATCCTGGGCCTTCGATCAGTGGCCTTCGATCATGGATCTCGAGCCTGCCTTCGATCCTCGGCTCGATTTCTGGGGCTCGATTGCACATTAGAAGAGAATTTGCAGCAGCTGTTTAAGTCCCGTTTTTTATCCGTTAACCATCCGAAACTCACCCGAGGCCCTCGGGACCTCAACTCAATACACCAACAAGTCCTAAAACATCATATGAACTTATTTGAAACTTCAAATCACATCAAACAACGCTAAAATCATGAATCACACATAGATTCAAGCCTAATGAACTTTGAGACTTTCAATTTCTACAAACAACACTAGAACCTATCAAATCAAGTCCGATTGACCTCAAATTTTGCACGCAAGTCATAAATGACATAACGGAGCTATAAAAAATTTCAAAATCGGATTTTGACCCCGATATAAAAAAGTCAACCCCTCGGTCAAACTTCCCAAAAATTCAACTTTCGGGATTTCAAGCCTAATTTCACTACGGACTTCCAAATAAAATTCTGATCACGCTCCTAAGTCCAAAATCACCATACGGAGCTGTTGGAATCATTAAAATTCTATTCCGGGGTCATTTGCACATAATTCGACATCCGGTCACTATTTGAACTTAAACTTTAAATTTTTTATCAAAATTCCATATCTCGGGCTAGGGACTTCGGAATATGATTCTGGGCATACGCCCAAGTTCCAAATCACGATACGGACCTACTGGAACTGTTAAAACACTGATCTGAGTCCGTTTGCTCAAAATGTTGACCAAAGTCAACTCAGTTGAGTTTTAAAGCTCTAATTCACATTTTAATCCATTTTTTCACATAAAGACTTTCCAAAAAATTATACGGATTGCGCACGTAAATCGAGGAATGATAAATAGTGCTTTTAGAGGTCTTATAACACAAAATTAATTATTAAATTTAAAGATGATATTTTGGGTCATCACATTCTCCACCTCTAAAACAAACGTTCGTCCTCGAACGGAGTTAGAAAAAGTACCTGAGCTGGTGAATAAGTGTGGATAACAGCTACGTATATCATGCTCGGCCTCCCAAGTCGCCTCCTCGACCGGATGACCCCTCCACTGAACCTTCACGGAAGCAATGTTCTTTGACCTCAGCTTTCGAGCCTGCCTACCTAAAATTGCTACTGGTTCCTCAACATAAGATAGATCCTTGTCCAACTGAACCGAACTGAAATCCAACACATGAGACGGATTGCCGTGATATTTCCGAAGCATAGAAACATGGAATACCGGATAAACCGCAGAAAGACTAGGTGGTAGTGCAAGTCTTTAAGCCACCTCTCCAACTCTCTCAAGAATCTCAAAAGGCCCAATATACCTATGGCTCAACTTTCCCTTCTTCTCGAACCTCATCACACCCTTCATAGGCAAAACCCGGAGCAATACCGCTCACCAACCATGAACGCAACATCGCGAATCTTTCGATCCGCATAACTCTTCTGTCTAGATTGGGCTATACGAAGTCAATCCTGAATCATCTTAACCTTTACCAGGGCATCCTAAACCAAGTCTGTATCCAATAGTCTAGCCTCGCCCGGTTCGAACCAACCCACTGGAGACCGGCACCGCCTACCATACAAGGCCTTATACGGAGCCATCTGAATGCTTGACTGGTAACTGTTGTTGTAAGCAAACTCCGCAAGTGGTAAGAACTGATCCCAAGCACCCCCAAAATTTATCACACACGCCCGAAGCATATCCTCCAGTATCTGAATATTGCGTTCGGACTACCCGTCCGTCTGAGGGTGAAATGTGGTACTCAACTCTACCCGAGCACCCAACTCACGATGTACTGCCCTCCAAAACCGTGAGGTAAACTGTGTACCTCGGTCAGAGATGATAGATACCGGTACACCGTGAAGTCTGAAAATCTCGCAAATATATACCTGAGCCAGCTGCTCTGAAGAGTAAATAGTTATCACAGGAATGAAATGAGCTGATTTGGTCAGCCTATCCACAATCACCCAAACTGCATCAAACTTCCGCTGAGTTCGTGGGAGCCCAACAACGAAATCCATAGTGATCCGCTTCTATTTCCATTCTGGAATCTCTAACTTCTGAAGTAATCCACCCGGTCGTTGATGCTCATATTTCACCTATTGACAATTTAGACACCGAGATACATACCCCACTATGTCTTTCTTCATCCGCCTCCACCAATAGTGTTGTCTCAAGTCCTGATACATCTTTGCAGCACCCGAATGAATGGAGTATCGCGAACTGTGAGCCTCCTGGAGAATCAACTCGCGCAAGCCATCCACATTAGGCATGCATAGCCTGCCCTGCATCTGTAATACATCATCATCTCCAATATTGACTTCCTTGGCATCACCGTGCTGAACTATATCCTTAAGGACAAGCAGATGGGGGTCATCATACTGGCGTTCCCTGATACAATCATAAAGAGAAGACTGAGAAACCATACAAGCCAAAACTCGACTCGGCTCGGAAACATCCAATCTAATAAACTGGTTGGCCAAGGCCTGAACATCCAAGGCCAAAGGCCTCTCTGCTACCGGTAAATATGCTAAGCTGCCCAAACTCTCCGCCTTACGACTTAAGGCATCGGCCACCACATTGGCCTTCCCAAGATAATAGAGAATGGTGATATCATAATCCTTAAGCAGCTCCAACCACCTCCGCTACCGCAAGTTAAGATCCTTCTATTTAAACAGATGATGTAGACTCAGGTGATCGGTGTAGATCTCATAATGGACATCGTACAAATAATGCCGCCAAATTTTTAAGGCATGAACAATAGCTGCTAACTCTAGGTCATGTACAGGATAATTCTTCTCATGCACCTTTAACTGTCTGGACACGTAGGCAATCACCCTACTGTCTTGCATAAACACTGCGCCGAGACCAATACGCGACGCATCACAATACACAGTATAAGATCATGTACCTATAGGTAATACCAATATTGGGGCTGTAGTCAAAGCTGTCTTGAGCTTTTGGAAGCTCTCCTCACATTCCTCGGTCCACCTGAATGGAGCACCCTTCTGGGTCAATTTGGTCATAGATGCAGCAATAGAAGAGAAACCCTTTACAAATCGGCGATAATACCCAGCCAAACCAAGGAAACTCCAAATTTCCGTAACTGAGGACGGTCTGGACCAACTCTGCACTGCTTCAATCTTCTTTGGATCTACCTTGATCCACTCGCACGAAACTATATGACCCAAAAATCCCACTGAATCAAGCCAAAATTCACACTTTGAAAATTTTGCATATAACTTCCTTTCTCTCAAAATCTGAAGCACAGTCCTCGGGTGTTGTTCATGATCTTCTCGACTCCGGGAATACACCAGAATTTTGTCAATAAATACAATGACGAAGGAATCAAGATATGGTTGAAATACACTATTCATTAAGTGCATAAATGTTGCTGGGGCGTTGGTCAGCCCAAAAGACATCACAAGGAACTCGTAATGACCGTACAGAGTCCTGAAAGCAGTCTTCGGAATATCTAGCTCCCGAATCTTCAACTAATGATAGCCTGAACGCAAGTCAATTTTTGAGAATACAGCTGATCAAATAAGTCATCGATACGTGGTAATGGATACCTGTTCTTCACTGTAACCTTGTTCAACTGACGATAATCAATACACATCCGCATAGAACCATCCTTCTTCTTTACAAATAAGACAGGAGCACCCCACGATGATATACTAGGCCGAATGAAACCCTTATCAAGCAATTCCTGTAACTGTTCTTTTAATTCTTTCAACTCTGCTGGGGCCATACGGTATGGTGGAAAAGAAATGGGCTGAGTACCCGGTAATAGATCAATACCAAAATCAATATCCCTATCGGGTGGCATACCCGGAAGATCTGCTGGAAATACATCAGGAAAATCCCTTACTGTAGGAACTGACTCTACAGTAGGAGTATCAATACTAACATCTCTCACATAGGCCAGATACGCATCACACCCCTTCTCAACCATTCATTGAGCTTTAAGAAATGAAACAACCCTGCTAGGAACATGGTCCAAGGTACCTCTCCACTCTAGCTGCGGTAGACCCAGCATAGCCAAAGTCACCGTCTTGGCGTAACAAGCAAGAATAGCGTGATAGGGCGACAACCAGTCCATGCCTAAAATAATATTGAAATCCACCATACTGAGAAATAATAAATCAGCTCTAGTCTCAAAACCACTGAAAACAATTAAACACGACCGATACACATGGTCCACAATAATGGATTCACCTACGGGTGTAGATACATAAATAGAAGAACTCAAGTAATCACGTGTTACGCCCAAATACGGGACAAAATAAGATGACACATAAGAATAAGTGGAGCCTGGATCAAATAAAACTGATGCATCTCTATGACAGACCGGAATAATACCTGTGATAACAGAATTGGATACAACAGCATCTGTCCTAGCAGGAAGGGCATAATATCTGGCTTGGCCTCCCTCTCTAGGGCAACCTTTACCTGTCCGACCTCCACCTCTAGCTGGTTGTGCAGGTGGAGTGGCAACTGGTGCAGTAATCATGGCCTGAGAAGCCTAAGGACCCTGTGGAATAGGTGAGGCCTGAGAAATTTATGGAGGTGCACCCCTCCTAAATCTGGGGCAATCTCTCATAATATGACGAGTGTCACCACACTCAAAACAAGACCTCAGAGGATGTGGCTGTTGAGACTGGCTCGGGCCTGATCGACTAGACTGTCCGCTGAAAGCACCCCGTACAAGAGGTACAGAAGACACTGGTGGTGTATAATATGGAACCTGTGGTCTGGGAGTAGTCGGAATACCACTGGAAGTTGGAAGTGTTGAATTAATAGGATGGCTTACATAACCTCTACCATGACAGGCTGCAACTGGGGCACGAAAATTATTATATGTTCCAGAACCTCGGGGTCTCTTAGCTTCCCTCTCTCGAGTCTGCATACCTTCCAATCTTCTAGCAATTGACACCACTTGTTGGTATGTGATGTCCATCTCTAGCTCTCGGGCCATACTGTATATTATACTAGGGTGAAGACCCTCAATAAATCTGCGAACCCGCTCTCGAACAGTAGCAACTAAGGCTAGTGCATGCCTAGTCAAATCACTAAATCGGACCGCATACTCTGACATAGTCATAGAACCCTGGAGCAACTGCTCAAATTCTGTGTGCCATGCATCCCTAAGACTCTGAGGAACATACTCCCTTAAGAACATATCCGAAAATTGAGTCCAAGTAAGTGAAGATGCCTCAGCGGGACTATCCAACTCATATGCCCGCCACCACTGGTAGGCTGCTCCTCTAAACTGGAATGCAGTGAAAGAAACCCCACTGGAATCTACAATACCCATAGTACGAAGGATACAGTGACATTCCTCCAGAAAACCCTAAGCATCCTCTGAAGCTAAACCGCTAAAAGTGGGAGGGTGGTACTTCTTATACCTCTCGAGCCTGAGCTGCTCCCCCTCTGAAACTGTTGTCCTAATATCAGGCCGAACTGGGATAATTGGTTGCACTGGTATAACCTCTGGGGCATGGTCAACTTGGGCACGTGGCTCTGGAGTACGGGCGGCAGGAGTCTGCGCTCCTCCCCCAGCCTGAGATGTGGCAGGAGCAAGTGGAATTAATCCTGCCTGAGCTAAAGTGCCAAACATGCTCAAAAACTGGGCAAGAGTCTCCTGAAGTGCAGGAGTAGTAACAGGCGTCTCAGGTTCCTGCTTTCCAACTGGAGCTACTGGAGCTACTGGTGGCTCTGGTGCAGCAGTTCGTGCAGGTGCTCTGGCTGCACCACGTGGTCTTCCTCGGCCTCTGGCTCGGTCTCTTCCCCGACCCCGGCCTCTTGCAGCTCCAACAGGGGGCGTGGGTGTTTGATCATCAGATCCAGTCGTGCATATCCTCACTATCTGTGAGAGAATAAAAAGATAATTGTTTAAAATTTTGAAGTCAACAAATACGCACGATAAGGAATCAAAGAAGTGAATATTTCCTAACAGTTCCATAGCCTCTCGAAGATAAGTACAGACGTCTCCGTACCAATCCGCAAGACTTTACTAAACCTGCTTGTGACTCATAATACCTATGAACCTAGTGCTCTGATACCAACTTGTCACGACCCCAAATTCCCTCTGTAGGAGGTCGTGATGGCACCTAGTCTCTAAGACTAGGTAAGCTCATCAATGCGGAATAATCATAAATATCTGAAAATAAATAAACTACAATTAAAATGATTACAACTCCCAAAACCCGGTAGAAATAAGTCACAAGCTTCTAAGAATTTATTCTCAATGTCTCTATATGTCAAGGTATAAATAAAATATAAGGAAGCAACATAAAATGATAGAAGGTGACTCCGGAGTCTGCGGACGCTGGCAGATATACCTCAAAGTCTCTGTGCGCAGGTAACTCACTGACGTCTAGGCTGGTAAAATGTACCTGGATCTGCACAAAAAGATGTGCAGAAGTGTAGTATGAGTACACCACAACGGTACCCAGTAAGTGCCAAGCCTAACCTCGGTAGAGTAGTGACGAGGTCAGGTGAGGCCCTACTAGAATATAATAATGCCATGGTAAAATGTTTATCAATATAGTAAAATAAAATGACATTGGAAATGAATCAAATAGTATGTCACATTTAATGACACCAAATAATTGCAAATAATATATTGTGGAATCAAAACAGAATTTCCTTCAACTTTATGAAAATCACAACAATTAATCGAACGCAACTATGGCCATAAATCAATATCAACAAGGGCACTACCGAGGTACCGCCTCGTAGTCCCAAATTATAAATAATTTTACAATATCTCATTTTCTTATACCACCGCGGGAGCCTTCACAATTTATTTAAAGAAAGCATTTTTTTCCTGAAATAGCATCCCGTGTTTTAGCCACCCTTATCACACCGCATGACTTCTAGTAGTCACTCCTACTAGCCACGCGTATCAAGCCATCCTTATCTCACCGCATGCATTTCAACACCTAGACCTTATACCACCGCATGCGTATCAATATCACAATATATCACAATTTGCACCTCAAGTGTCCAATATTTTAATTTTCCACAAATAAATCAACAACAATATTTTTCAATAATAAAGAGCTCACGGCTCATGCCAGAATAATCCAAAAAGAATCTTACGAAAATATACAAGAATAAATAATTCAGAAAAATAATATTTCAAATTTTTAATACGTTGCTTCAATATTAAATTTAAAAATGTCAAATACTTCATATTAATAATATTTAATTTAAAGAAAATCAACCTTCAAATAATGCACAGTATAAAAGAAACCAAGTTTCAATTAAACAGATAAAACAATTAGCAGAAAAAAGGTAAACAAATCTAAAGTATATATCACAGATCAATGATGAAGAATATAACAAGATAAAATAATTTAATAACTTCGCAACAATGATCTACACAATTTAAAAATATAATATTTCACATTTAGCCCGTGTACACAAGATTAGACAAGTCACTTACCTCGACTTGCTCCAATTTAATCAAGTATTATGCTTTTTCCTCGATTTTCCGACTCCAATCGACTCGTACCTAGTCATAATTAATTCGATACAATCAACAAAAATTATAGAATTAATTCTATACGAAAATACTACTTTTTTTTCAATAAAAATCCGAAATTAACTCAAAAATTTGCCTGTGGGGCCCACATCACGGAATCCGGCGAAAGTTACAAAATATGAACGCCCATTCAACCACGAGTCTAACCATACCAAAATGACCAAATTCCAATAACGATTCAACCCTCAAATCCACAAATCTATCCAAGAGAGTTTTCAACTTTTTCCAACTTAAATCACCAATTAAATGTTAAAAACAGTGATGGATTCGGGTAATCTAACCAAGATTGAGTTAAGAACACTTACCCCAATGTTTTTCCTTGAAGATATATCAAAAATCACCTCTGCTCGAGCTCCAAGTTGTTAAAAATGGCAAATGGGACGAAACCCCTATGTTTTTATAACTTACGGATCTGTCCAGGCTGACCTCGATCGTGGAGTCCGATCCTGGACCTCGATCATGAGAGTCCGATCCTGGACCTCGATCATGGGAGTCCGATCATGGGGAGTCCGATCATGGCCCTCGACCCTGGGGCTCGATCACAGCCCTCGATCTTGGCTATCGATCATGGCTTCGATCCTTATGGCCTTCGATCACTGGCCTTGGTCATAACCCTCGATCCTGGGCCTTTGATCAGTAGCCTTCGATCCTCTGCTTGATTTTTGGGGCTCGATTGCACAACAAAAGAGAATTTGCAGCAGTTGTTTAAGTCCCATTTTTTATCCGTTAACCATCCGAAACTCACCCGAGGCCCTCGGGACCTCAACCCAATACACCAACAAGTCCTAAAATATCATACGAACTTATTTGAAACATCAAATCACATCAAACAATGCTAAAATCACGAATCACACATAGATTCAAGCTTAATGAACTTTGAAACTTTCAATTTCTACAAACAACACCGGAACCTATCAAATCAAGTCCGATTGACCTCAAATTTTGCACGCAAGTCATAAATAATATACGGAGCTATGAAAATTTTCAAAATCGAATTTCGACCCCGATATCAAAAAGTCAACCCCTCGGTCAAACTTCCCAAAAATTCAACTTTCGGCATTTCAAGTCTAATTCCACTACGGACTTCCAAATAAAATTCCGATCACGCTCCTAAATCCAAAATCACCATACAGAGCTGTTGGAATCATCAAAATTCTTTTTCAGGGTCATTTGCACAAAATTCGACATCCGGTCACTATTTGAACTTAAACTTTAAATTTTTCGTCAAAATTCTATATCTCGGGCTAGGAACTTCGGAATTTGATTCCAGGCATACGCCCAAGTTCCAAATTACGATACGGACCTACCGGAACTGTCAAAACACTGATCTGAGTCCGTTTGCTCAAAATGTTGACCAAAGTCAACACAGTTGAGTTTTAAAGCTCTAATTCATATTTTAATCCATTTTTTCACATAAAGACTTTCCGAAAAATTATACGGACTATGCACGCAAGTCGAGGAATGATAAATAGTGCTTTTAGAGGTATTAAAATATAGAATTAATTATTAAATTTAAAGATGACATTTTGGATCATCACAGTTGGAGTGTAAGAAATTGATCTTAAAGTTTACAAATATGGATAAAAGAAATAATCTCAAATGAGATAATATTGTCGGGCTAATCCCAAATGCAGTAACGTGGAATTAACTATGAGTATATGTGTAAAAGTAAAAATCATTAATTTGGTAACCTCAAAATAATTATTAGTACGTTTGAGGACGAACGTTTGTTTAAGAGGTTGAGAATGTAACGACCCGACATGTCATTTTAAGAATTTAAGCCCTACCTGGCGGCATAAGGCCCTGAGCAGCTTCTTATTATGTGTATTGACTTGCGTGCGTGGTTGAATTCAGTTACCGGATGATTTGGAGTGATTTGGGACACTTTGTCCCCAAAACTGAAGCTTAAGTCTTAGAATTTTTACCATAGTTGGAACTATTTGAAGACGACTCCATAATGGAATTTTGATGATGTCAATAGCTTTGTATGGTGATTATGGACTTAGGAGGTTGTCCGGATAATTATTTGGAGGTCCGTAGAGGAATTTGGCTTGAAATGGCGAAAGACGAATTTTTGGAAAGTTTGACCAGGGGGTGACTTTTTGATATCGGGGCCAAAATCTGATTCTGGAAATTGGAATAGCTTTGTTATGTCAATTATGACTTGTGTGCAAAATTTGAAGTCATTCCAGATTGATTTGATGTGTTTCGGCACAAGATATAGAATTTGAAATTTCAAAGTTCATTAGGCTTGAATTGGGGTATGATTCGTGGCTTTGATGTTGTTTGATGTGATTTGAGGCCTCAAGTAGGTTCGTGTTATGTATTGGGACTGGTTGGTACGATTGGACGGGGTCCCGGGGGCCTTGGGTTTGATTCGGGGTGGTTCCGGACCAAGTTTGGGTATTTTGATGCTGCTGTTTGATGGTTCTGGTGTTGTTCTTCGCGTTCGCGAGGAGCATCTCGCGTTCGCGAAGAAGGATTTTGCTGTTAGGACTTTGTTCTTCGCATTCACGAAGAAGGAAATTTTGTTGTTCGTCGTATGAACTTAGAGGCTCGTATCTCACAATCTATAAGGAATTTGGCAATGATCTAAAATTGAAAGTTGTAGACCTTTGTGTCTAGTTTTTAGAAAGGTAAACCATTTATCATTTAAAGTTGTGTACAAAAAGTTATGGTGGATGCACTATAGGCTGTACGGGAAGAGTTTGGAAATCTCTGTTGCACATGGCTGACTTTGAAAGCTTATATCTCATAATCTATAAGGAATTGGGAGATAAACAACACATGAAAGTTATAGCCCTTGGAGTCTAGTTTGCAGAAAGTCAAACTATTTATCATTTGGAGTTTTGTACAAAGAGTTATGACTATTATACTATAGGGTATCTGAGAAGAGTTTGAAAATGACTTTTGAAGAATTTGTTCATCGCGAATGCGAGGGGAGTCTCGTGAACGCGAAGAACAAATCCCTGGGCAGCAGAATAAAGTCCAAATTCGTGTCATTCTTCCATTTTTGAACCAAGGAAGCTCGGGTGAGGCAATTTTTTGAGAGGTATTCAAGGAAAACATTGAGTTAAGAATTTCTAACTTGATTTTGGTTAAATTACATGAATCTATTGTTGTTTTTATCATAAAATTAGTGAATTGGGTTGAAAAAATTTAGAAAACTCTCTTGGTTTAAATTTAAGATTTGGACGTCGATTTGTTATTGGAATTCGATAAAATTAGTATGGTTGAACTCGTATCGGAATGGGTGTTCGGATTTCATGAAAATTATGTCAGGTTCCGAGAGGCGGGTCCCACGTTGACTTTTGTTGACTTTTTAGAATAAAATTTTAAGTCGACGTATTATTATCCGGAATTATTTCCGATGAATTTTAATGAAGTTATACAATTAATTTAGATAGATTTGAGTTGTCCGAAGGTCAATTCAAGCAAGAAGACTATTTTGGAATATTGGCCTAACTTCAAAAAGGTAAGTGTTTTGCTTAACCTCGAGTGGGGGAATTACCTCTTAGGCATTGAGTCTTATGTGCCATTTGTGAAATGTAAAAAGCCGTGTACGCGAGGTGACGAGTACGTACTCGGGTTTATATGTGCAAATTTTTATTGAATTAAAGTCTTAGGCATTATTATGTAGTAAATTGGGTAATCATGGACAAATATTAAATCATCTGTTTGATATGCCTAAATCTTTGTTGTTGTTGAATCTGTTGTTATATGACAATTTGATGTGATTGCTACTTGATTATTTATGTAATTCCGTGAATTTATTGGTTTGATAATTATTGTAATTTAATTTCATTATGGATTTTCTCTCTGCAAATAATTAATTAAATGAGCTTAAGAAGAGGTATTTATATAATTATTGAAAATTTGAATTTAATGAAGACTTTGCTTTATGTTGAGTAATTTCTAACTCTATTGATTATTTTTGGGTGTTATGCACATTATGGTCGAGCCATGAGCTCCTTATTGTGGAAAATATTATATTGTTGATTTCTGTGGCAAGTTGTAATATTTGGGCACTTGATGTGCAATTTGTGATATGTTGTAAGATTTGAGCACTTGATGTGCAATTTGCGATATGTTGTAAGATTTGAGTACTTGATGTGCAATCTGTGATATGTTGTAAGATTTGAGCACTTGATGTGCAATTTTTGATATGTTGTAAGATTTGAGCACTTGAGGTGCAAGTTGTATTATGTTGTGATATTTGGGCACTTGAGATGCGATTTGTGAAATATTGTGATATTGATACGCATGCGGTGAGATAAGGGTGGCTTGAAACGTGTGGCTAGTAGGGGAACTACTAGAAGTCATGCGGTGATATAAGGTCAGGGTGTTGAAACACATCCGGTGAGATAAGGGTGGCTTGAAACGCGTGGCTAGTAGGGGAACTACTAGAAGTCATGCGGTGTGATAAGGGTGACTTAAAAACGCGTGATGCTATTTCGGGAAAAATGATTTCTTTAAAATTAAATGTGAAGGCTCCCGAGGTGATATAAGAAAATGAGATATTGTGAATTTATTTATGAGTTGGGACTACGAGGCGGTACCTCGGGAGTGCCCTTTTGTTGATATTCTCTATGGCTGCACTTGCCTTTGGTTACTTTATTTTTTTCCGAAATTTGTAAATTCTTGTGTTTTCCGTGATGTATTATTTCACCTAATATTAAGTGTTTTGTATTTCTTGAGGTATTGTGTTGACCTCGACTTTTTCGTACTAGACTTTGAGGATTTGTATTTTTGGGTTGTATTTGTTTTGATGATTGAATTGTTTTAAATAAAAGAAATATTCTAATATGTTAAAATTTAATAAATTCTTATATCCAAATCAGTAGTTGATCTGATGTTTCATTTTATTTGAAATGTTATTTTCTCCACCCAAATGATTCTAAAATAAATTCATTCATTTATTGATTTCTTACTTGATTTAAAGATTTTAACCTTACTTTATTGAAAAATAAATGGATCATGTGGATCTTATATACATTGAGGATATTGGCACGTGAGTTGTCCGTGCAATTGAGATATGAATTGAGGGCACGAGGTGCCGGGAAAATATGATAATTTAATTATGGGCACGAGGTGCCGTGAAAACATGAAAAATGGGTTGAGACTCGCGTTTACGAAAAATATGAAACTGGGCTGAGACCCGTATTTTTATGATTTTGAAATGAGGTGTCACATGGTGACTTTTAATTGAAAGAATTATATTCAAAATATTTATTTGGAAGGATTTTTATTCAAAAAAATTATGTAAAAGATATTTATTTAAGGAAATTATATTTGAAGATATTTATTGAAAGAATTTTATATTTGAAAAATAATAATTTGAGAAAATTATATTTAAAAGAGAGTTATCTAGAAGAGTTATATGTGAAAGACATTTATTTGAAAGACTTGATTTAATTGGGTGAAATTGTGTTTATTAATTGTTGAGTGATATTAATGGTATTCTTGTTGTATGTTGTGCATATCACTGGTTGTTTATTCCCGCCCTTATTATTATTTGTTTCCTATTATTTTGTATATTATATTGCACAGGTTATTAGACTAGTGAATGTCTTGATTGTACCTCGCCTCTACTCCATTGAGGTTAGTCTTGATACTTACTGGGTACCGACCGTGGCGTACTCATACAACACTTCTGCACATTTTTGTGCAGAGCCAGGTATTGGAGATATCGGACTTGAGCAGAGTTAAAGCGCGATCATAAGGATTCAAGGTAGAGTTGCTTGGCCGTCGCAGTCCCTTGGAGTATTTTCATTTCATTGTACTGTTAATTTGTAATCAAACAGTATTTTGGGTCATGACAAATGCGATGGGATTAGGTGCCATCACGACGCCTGTGGTGGGATTTTGGGTCATGACAAATGCGCATCTGCGAGCCCGCAGATGCGAGAATGGCACCGCAGATGCGAGATTTTAGAGGGTCGGTTGTTTCTGCAAACGCGCAATTTGTTCCGTAAATGCGGATGCGCAAGTGCGAGCCCAGGCACCGCAGGTGCGGAAATGCCCGGGCAGTGTTTAAAACGAGGGTTCGGAGATTGTTTCACATTTTGGACATTTTGTAGCTCGGTTTGGGCGATTTCGGAGAGGAAATTTTCCACACAACTTGGGGTAAGAGTTCTTAACTCACTAATAATTATATTCCATGAATTAATCTTCATTTTTGGTGTAAGATTATGAAATCTTCAAGAGAAATAGAAGGAAATTTCTGTAATGTCACAAAGCGAATTTTTCAAGTTTGAATACCGATTTGGAGTCGGATTTGAGTGAAATTAGAATGGTTGAACTTGTAATTGGATGGGTTGTCGTATTTTGTGAGTTTCATCAAATTTCAAGACATGGGCTCCACAGGTGATTTTTGGGGCGTAATTTCAGATTTTTGGAAAATATTAGTATTTTGATATGGAATTAATTCCTATAATTTTTGTGAGTTGAATCAAATGAATTGTGACTAGATTCGAGCCATTTGGAAGTTGATACGCGCAGAATGGAATTTCTGGAGCATTGCTTAGCTTGCTCGACATTGGATTTGGCTTTTTAGAGGTAAGTAACTCTTCTAATCTTGGAGTTGAGGGTATAAACCATGAATATATGTATTCTGTAAATTATTGGGAGGTGACACACATGCTAGGTGACGGGCGTGTGGGCGTGCACTATAGAAATTATGACATAATTGTTTCTGTGGAATTTTGTAGTTAAATGATCTTGGCATTTTTCATGCGATTTTATGAGTTAAAGAAATTGAGCTGAAAAACATATTAAAAATCATGTTGAGACTATGTGCCAGTATTATTGGGACCCACAGAGGTCATATTGTTGTGAAATATTTATTTTAAATTAAAAATTCATACTCAGTCATATTCATTTCATTGCATATCATATCTCAGTCTCTGTTGTTATTTATTGATACATCATATCATCATTTTTGGACTATTCTCATGACATTGTGAGCCCATGAGAGAGAGACTGGAGAGATTGATGATTGAGGGAGGCTGAGGGCCTGATTGTGAGGATATTTTTGGGATCGGGCTGCATGCCGCAGCAGGCCATGTTGGCTTTATATATATTATTCTTATTGCACGTGAGTTGGCTGTGCGGATCCTTATATTATTATTGCACGTGAGTTGGCCGTGCAGCACGTGAGTTGGTCGTGCAGCACATGAGTTGGCCGTGCGGATCCTTATATTATTATTGCACGTGAGTTGTCCGTGCAGCACGTGAGTTGGTCGTGCAGCACATGAGTTGGCCGTGCGGATCCTTATATTATTATTGCACGTGAGTTGGCCGTGCAGCACGTGAGTTGGCCGTGCGGATCCAGATATTTATATTATAGCACGTGAGTTATCCGTGCAGCATGTGAGTTGTCTGTGCTTATAGTGCTTGGGTTGTAGGAGCCCCTCATGAATCTGTACACCCCCAGTAAGCGCAGTCGACTATAAACAGGGATCTGGCTGCACGCCGCAACATGTATTGTATAGCGCTGAGTGATTGAGTGTGCTGAGCACAGTGAGAGAGAATGCGACACATTGAGATTGAGTACTCTGAGAGTGTGAGTACATAAGTACAATCTTTGAGATACATTGCATTGACATGCACACATAACATATATGCATAGAGATGTGTTTTCCTCATGATGTACGGTATCACATTATTCATGATTTCTCACACATTTTGACAGATGGGCATAGTGATGCATTTGTTTTACACGGGTTATCCGGAAGGTAAATGAAACATATTGTTTTCACTGATGGATTTGAAAGGAAGAACTATTATTTTTTAAATCATGATTTGGCTGAGCATTTTATCTCTAAGTTACTTCTGGTATTATTTGCTGATTGTTGTTATGGACTATTGTGGACTATTGGTTTTGGACCCGACCTTGGTGGAAGCTCGTCAATACTTTCAACCTACGGCTAGGTTTGTTACTTACTCAGTACATGGGGTAGGTTGTACTGATACTACACTTCTTCACATTTCGTGCAGATATTGGCTGTTGTTGTTGCTGTGCTCGATGGTTGCGGGACTTGAAGTTGTACCTGCGTTCCTGTTGTAGCTGCCTCTTGTTTAGGGTAGTCTTAGATTTTATAAAAGCTCTGTTTATGTATTATTCAAACAGACTACGTATTTATTTCATTTCCGCTTTGTATACTCTATTCTTAGAAGCTCATGATTTGTACTACCAGTTCTTGGGGATTGTATAAGATTAGGATCTTTATTCATTTAAATTATTTTAATAATTATTATTGAAATTGGTTAGTTGGGAGTTGGCTTACCTAGCGGGTTAGGTTAGGTGCCATCACGACTAGTTGGATTTTGGGTCGTAACAAGGTAGTATCAGAGCTCTAGGTTCATAGGTTCTACAAGTCATGAGCAAGTGTCTAGTATAGTCTTACGGATCGGTATGATGACATCCATACTTATCTTTGAGAGGCTACAGGGCATTTAGGATATATACTTCCCATCTTTCTTTCCTTATTATGCGGGATTGATTCAACTTGAGACATAACTCTTTGAATTCCCTCCACGTATTCGTATGCGCACATGAGCGCTCGGCATCAGTTGTGCATCGCCGGCTTATGATTCTATGAATTAGGTTTAAGATGTGCACTCTGTGTTTTGGTGATGGGCCTGCCTGGAGGACTTGAGGTCATGGTTAGATCACAGTTTAAGCTCGGCAGCTTCAGTTATAACTTGTACATTTGGACTCATATGTCTGGTAATGTCCCTACAAGTGGAATTTGTGGATCGATGAGCAGTGAAATGGCGGTATGATGGGTATGATGTGACCGCGGGATGTGTTAAGATGATTTGAACATAACGAGAAGTGTTTCCTTCATATGTAAAGGAAAGTCCATTGGATGCTTGATTTTTGATTTGATGTGACGTACAGTCTCGAGTGTGAATGTTTTGAAAGATCTTTCACATGTTTAAAATTGTGGGACAAATTAAACTCTCAGGTCTGGTTAACGAGTTTGGACTCAGAAAGATTTAGTGATTGCGTAGAAATTGTGGTTGCGAAAAGATATAACAAGATGCCAATTTGAGGCTAGGGAGGTGGGTTATCTCCTGGAGAGTAATCTATGTAGGTATGTTCCTTGTAATATGAGTGGGGGGTTTCTTTTCTGCCAGTGGGGCGTATGTGTGGAGATTTGAATTTGAATTTGGCAGAGAAAGTTGACCTGAGTATCAAGAGAATGATTGCGATCTTAGCGGATGATTTGGGGTATTTTTATGGTTGGCATTGCATGAGCTTGAGAAGAATTTTGTGGCATTGATTACGGTATTATGACAGTAATAGGGTATGGGTATTGTGAATTATGGAGTATTTTAATCTATGGCTTTGAGCCAAGTGGGGGAGCCTGCTATAGACAAATCAATTCATGGGTATGTGTCAAATTTTGTTTGGGTCTAAAGTATACTTGGGAATCAGTGATGACTTGCAGAGGTGGAGTTCGAAAATGACTCGAATAAGGAAAATTCCTGGTTACAGATTATATTGCACGGATGAGTATATGAAAAATCGTGGGATGAGTGAGTTGTTATTGGTGAATGATGTAGTGCGCACGGAGTATGAATTCGGTATGTGGTGTTAAAGTAAAGTTACTTTTTTGAGTGTTGTGGTGCTAATGAGGCACGTGTCTTTTGGCCCATTTGGGCGGTGCAATTAGATTTGAGCAAAGTGGGTGACTCCCGAGAAAATTCCAGTGGGTTTGAGAATTTTATATAGCAATTGAGAATTTCTCCGTACTTGTGTATGGATAAAACCTGAGATTTACACTGGATGGTGCCTGGACTTGCGGAAATTATGTATGACTATGGATTCTATGTTTTAGTATAAGTAAGGTAAGAAGAACAATTTCAAATTCACATAATGTATTCTCATAGTGAGTGTTATAGTTGTGGTATTTTTAAAGTTGTTTAAGAAGAATACAGTTGCTTATGGGCCGTAGGGCGTTGTGATTCTATGCTAAGGTTTGTAGGGTAAGTCGTGGTTAAATATCATAGTAATTTAGCAAGAAGAATTATCAATCTGAAGTCAAATTCTAAAGGGACTTGGAGAAAATAGGACAACTGGGTAGTAGGTTGGATCAGTATGGTAATGGATATGATCAGTTCTTTGGGTGCTTATGATGTGGGGGTTTTCTACAGGTGCTTTGTGGCAATACACCTGGACTTGGCGACCTGCGTGGCTTGGTCGAGTTAGAGAAATTTAGTTTTAAGGGCTTGATTATGTGCAAATGGGATTCCAAAGTATTCTTGATAGTTTCTACCGGTGTGGAGAACGTGTTGTGTATTGTGATTTCCTCCTGGAAAGAAGCAAGAGAAAGGTTTCTAACTAAAATGGTATGTAAATTATTGGTGACTCAAAGTTGATAATAAGATTCTTGTGCTTTTCACATGATGGCAAGATAGATGTTATGTGTTGTACGAAAGCTAGATTTTCATGTACAAGGTGGTAGTACAGTCTTGAAGAGAAGGTAACGAATGTTGGACAACATGGACGGTTTCAAATAACTAGATGAATACTATTATTACTTGGTGTTGTATGATAAAGGGGCGGACTTCAGAAGGCGCATTGTGTTTTGACTTACAGATATATAAATTAGTATTGCGGTACTTACATGGTTGATAGACTGTGATATTCAAATTTTGTCAAGTGGCACGGAAGAACTTTTAAAGTATTTCTCATGGGATGATCATGTATGAGAGAGGTGTTAGGCATTCAGGCGGTGGAGATGGAATTTAATATGGTGATTTACGTGTCCTATAAATTTGGAATTTGGGAGTTTCAGGAGCAGATTGTACATGGTTGCGGACTGTGAAGTCGTGGCGGAAGCTAGTCAGATGATAGGATGTATTATGAATTAGTTGCGGTGAATTTTCGGAGGGTTATTTATCTACTGTGGGTGACCAGAGTTGATTTGAGGGTCCATTGATAGGCCCAATTAAGATGTGTATTCTACACAGAGCCGGAATGGTTGGCTCCATACTGCTATTATTGAGGGATGTGTCATTCGGTTGATGTTGAACTTATTCGTGTTCTCAAATGATCTGTGAGTTACTCCTTTATGCTACGAGGAGTTATGAATCATTGGTTATGTCCTTTCAGGTTTTGTGTGGCATTTTTATCATTTGCCTCTCTGTAGTTATTGATTTTGAGCGGGGTGGCTCGAGGTATATATTATGGACCAACGTTTGGATGGGGTCACGCATTGCAGCGGAGTTTTGTTAAGGTATGAACCTTGTGTTAGAATCGGGTGATGGTTATACGGTGTATGATGAATTTTCAGCGTTTCGTTGTGGAGGTACTTGTTAATCTGGCAGGGCAGTTCTCTAATTTGAGTCAGTTTCCATGACTGTGTACATTTGAATTGTTGTGTATTAGTGCGCGGATGGCACGAGCTGTGGCTCTGAGTTATATTGGTGAGGCATGTATATGGAACAGTTGTGTTTAGTAATATAAGGTCATTGGACCTAGAATGAGTACTATCAGGTTTGATTTCGGTATATTCGGGAGTATAATGTTGAAAGTCGGCTCAGAAAGTGATTATGGTTCTGGTTGGAGCAAGAGAGCTCTGTGACTTGTTGATCTGGTAAGTGGTCATGAAATTTTGCGTGTTTCTTTTATTATTAACAGTGTACGAAGGTTTTGGGATGAGGTTTGGTTCGATATGGGTTTAATACTAGTATGCGGTTGGTTTTGGAGTAGTCACTGCGATCGGGAATGGTGCTACGAGCATGTGAGTTGTGTAATATGTTGGTTGATTATATCTGTGGTTATAGTTATAGCTCGATGCAACTTGTTCGGACTTATACGGTTTGTAAATGTAATATTTTGTCTTGAAAGAAATTTTAAAGGTTGGAAATTAAACTCCAAGGTTTATGGGCAAAGGTTAAATTAATGATTTTCAGTTGCATTGTGTAGTCAAGCCTTATGTGGGATAGGGTGACGTGGGTTCACCCCCGGGTACATGTGTGGTAAGATGGAACAGTGATTTGATGGCTTGGAAACAACTCTTGGCACGTTTGAGGACGAACGTATGTTTAAGTGGGGGAGAATGTAATGTCCCGGCAGATCGTTTTGAGTATTACAACCCCGTTTCCTCATTTACTGCTCAAATTGTACTTTACAGTTGTTGTGTGAATTGCCGAGGTAATTGGTTTGAGTCCGGTGAGATTTTGGAATGAATTGGAACACTTTGTTCCAATGTTTAAAGCTTAAGTTAAAATAGTGACCGGATGTCGACTTATGTGAAAACGACCTCGGAATGGAGTTTTGATAATTCCAATAGCTCTGTATGGTGATTTTGGACTTAGGAGCGTGCCCGGAAAATTATTTGGAGGTCCATAGTGGAATAAGGATTGAAATGCCGAAAGATGAATTTTTGGGAAGTTTGACCGGGGAGTTGACTTTTTGATGTCGGGCTCGAAATCCGATTCTGGAAATTGGAATAGGTCCGTAATGTGAAATGTGACTTGTGTGCAAAATTTGAGGTCAATCGAATGTGATTTGATATGTTTCGGCGCAAGTTATAAAATTTGAAGTTTCAAAGTTCAATGATTTCGAATTGAGGTGAAATTCGTCGTTTCGATGTTGTTAGGTATGATTTGAGGCCTCGAGTAGGTCTGTGTTATGTTATGGGACTTGTTGATATAATTGGTTGAGGTCCCGGGGGCCTCGGGTGAGTTTCGGACGGTTAACAGATCAAATTTGGACTTAAGGAAATGTTGGAACTGCTGCCTACTGGTGTGATCGCACCTGCGGAGATTTTGATCGCAGGTGCGAAGCCGCATGTGCGCGAGATCAGTCGCAGAAGCGGCCAAGTGTGGAACTGGGCAGTGCTCGCAGGTGCGAGGAATTTTCCACATCTGCGAGGCCGCAGGTGCGAAGGTGTTGGCGCAGATGCGGACTGGGCCTGGCGTGAGGCGACCGCAGGTGCAAAGGGGAATGCGCATCTGCGAGCCCGCATATGCGAGAATGGCGCCGCAGATGCGAGATTTTAGAGGGCCGATTATTTCCGCAGGCGCGCAAATTGTTCAGCAAATGCGGATGCGCAGGTGCGAGCCCAGGCACCGCAGGTGCGGAACTGCCTGGGCAGTGTTTAAAACGAGGGTTCCGCGATTTTTTCTCATTTTGGACATTTTGGAGCTCGGTTTGGGTGATTTTGGAGAGGAAATTTTCCACACAACTTGGGGTATGTGTTCTTAACTCCCTTGTGATTATATTCTATGAATTAATCTTCATTTGTGGTGTAAAATTATTGAATCTTCAAGAGAAATAGAAGGAAATTTCTATAATGTCACAAAGCGAATTTTTCAAGTTTGAATACCGATTTGGAGTCGGATTTGAGTGAAATTAGCATGGTTGAACTTGCAATTGGATGGATTATCGTATTTTGTGAGTTTCATCAGATTTCAAGATTTGGGCCCCACAGGTGATTTTTGGGGCGTAATTTCGGACTTTTGGAAAATATTAGTATTTTGATATGGAATTAATTCCTATAATTTTTTTGAGTTGAATCAAATTAATTGTGACTAGATTCGAGCCATTTGGAAGTTGATATGCGCATAATGAAATTTCTGGAGCATTGCTTATCTTGCTCGACATTGGATTTGGCTTGTTCGAGGTAAGTAACTCTTCTAATCTTGGGGTTGAGGGTATAAATCCTGAATATATGTATTCTGTAAATTATTGGGAGGTGACGCACATGCTAGGTGACGGGCGTGTGGGCGTGCACTAAAGAAATTGTGACATAATTGTTTATGTGGAATTTTGTAGTTAAATGATCTTGGCATTTTTCATGCGATTTTATGAGTTAAAGAAATTGAGTTGAAAAATATATTAAAAATCATGTTGAGACTGTGTGCCAGTATTATTGGGACCCACAGAGATCATATTGTTGTGAAATATTTATTTTAAATTAAAAATTCATATTCAGTCATATTCATTTCATTGCATATCATATCTCAATCTCTGTTGTTATTTATTGATACATCATATCATCATTTTTGGACTATTCTCATGACATTGTGAGCCCATGAGAGAGAGACTGGAGAGATTGATGACCGTGCGGATCCAGATATTTATATTATGGCACGTGAGTTATCCGGGCAGCACGTGAGTTGTCCGTGCTTATAGCGCTTGGGCTGTAGGAGCCCCTCATGAGTCTGTTCACCCCCAGTGAGCACAGTCGACTATAAACAGGGATCGGGCTACATGCCGCAGCAGGTATTGTATAGCGCTGAGTGATTGAGTGTGCTGAGCACAGTGAGAGAGAATGCGACACAGTGAGATTGAGTACTCTCAGAGTGTGAGTACATGAGTACAATCTCTGAGATACATTGCATTGACATGCACACATAACATATATGAATAGAGATGTGTTTTCCTCATGTTGTATGGTATCACATTATTCATGATTTCTCACACATTTTGACAGATGGGCATAGTGATGCATTTATTTTACATGGGTTATCCGGAAGGAAAATGAAACATATTGTTTATTATTGAAAAGATATTTTGGAGAAATTTATTGTTTTCAAACTATTCATATTATTGGCAACTTCGGCAAAAGATTTGAGTTTTCACTGATGGATTTGAAAGGAAGAACTATTATTTTTTAAATCATGATTTGGCTGAGCATTTTATCTCTGAGTTACTTCTGATATTATTTTCTTATTGTTGTTATGGACTGTTGTGGACTATTAGTTTTGGATCCGACCTTGGTGGAAGCCCGTCACTACTTACAACCTACGGCTAGGTTTGTTACTTACTCAGTACATGGGGGAGGTTGTACTGATACTACACTTCTGCATATTTCGTGCAGATGTTGGGTGCTGTTTTTGGTGTGCTCGATGGTTGCGGGACTTGAAGTTGTACCTGCGTTCCTGTTGTAGCTGCCTCTTGTTCAGGGTAGCCTTAGATTTTATAAAAGCTCTGTTTATGTATTATTCAAACAGACTACGTATTTATTTCATTTTCGCTTTGTATACTCTATTCTTAGAAGCTCATGATTTGTACTACCAGTTCTTGAGGATTGTATAAGATCATGATCTTTATTCACTTAAAAAAAATTTATAATTATTATTGAAATTAGTTAGTGTCACGACCCAATTTCACCTGTAGGTCGTGATGGCGCTCAACACTACGGCTAGGCAAGCCAACTAATAAATTAAGCATACATTGATAAAATTTAAAACCAAGAAAATATAAACCCAAACTCTACCAATGTGTGTGCCAAGACCTGGTGTCACAAGTGAATGAGCATCTAGTAGATTATACAAAAACTCCAAATACTATCTGAAATAAAATAGACAGAATATAAATATCAGAAGAAGAGACACGGGTAGCTGCAGAACGGCTCAGAAAGGCAGCTCACCACTATGCCTCTGGATGATGTGGGTATGTGATGATAGGTCCTCCACTAGTACCTGTCTCAAATCCTGCACAAAAAGTGCAGCAAGTGTAGTATGAGTACGTAAACAACGTGTACCCAGTAAGTATCAAGCCTAATCTCAAAGTGGTAGAGACGAGATAGCCGACTTTGACACTCACTATAGGTCAATAACAATTGAAATAAAAACTAGGATATTTAAATCAATGTGATTTACATAATTTATTTAATCAGCGAAAATAATCAAACTCCTTCAAATGTATCAATTTTCAATATATTATTTAAATTCCTTTAATTTAAATAAATTCCAATTTATCAATTAAATCTCATTTACAGGAGTAACAATTAATTCCTTAACAAGCAAGAATAATAATTCATTAAATTCCAAAGATTTTCCGACTTACTAATTAGCTTTACAAGCTGAAATAAATTATTAAAGCATCGTGTAATTATTATTATTATTAAGCACGATTTCTGCCGAGGACGTACGGCCCGATCCAGAGTGTCGTGTACACTGCCGAGGGACGTGCGGCGCGTTCCATAGATGCATCTATCCTACCGAGGCGTTCGGCCCGCTCCACAAGAAAGGAGGACATTTTCTTATGTGCCTCCGGAAGGACAGTATGTTTATTATATGATAAATTTGGGAGGAGAACAATTTCTTTTGACAATTAATTGATTTAAATAGAAATCAAGCCTATGAGATTTCCATCCTTTAATATCTTTATCAAACAATTAACAATATATTCATATATATCAATTAATATTAATTAATCAAAGAATACAATTTACACAAGTAATACATGCTTTGAATCCTAAACTACCCGGACTTTAGCATTAATAGTAGCTACGCACGGACTCTTGTCACCTCGTGTGTACGTAGCCCCCACAATTAGCAACAATTATTTAATCTTAATCACCTATGAGGTAATTTCCCCCTCACAAGATTAGACAAGAGACTTACCTCGTCTTGCTCCAATTTAATCCACAATTTTGCCTTTTCCACGATTATCCAACTCCGTCTGGCTCGAATCTAGCCAAAATAATTCGATACAATCACTAAATATTATAGGAATCAATTCTATAAGAAAATACTATATTTTAAAGAAAAGATCCGAAATTAATTAAAATTTTGCCCGCGGGGCCCACATCTCGGAATCTGGCGAAAGATTATGAAATCCGATAATTCATTCAATTACGAGTCCAACCATACCAGTTTCACTCAAATCCGACTCCGAATCGATACCGAAATCTCAAAATTTCGTTTCTATGAGATTTCTAAACTTTTCCAAATTTCAATCTCAAAACACTAATTAAATTGTGAAAACAATGATATATTCTTGTATATTGATCAAATTCGAGTTAGAATCACTTACCCTCAATGTTTTTCCCTTGAAAATCTGCCAAAAGTCGCCTCTGCTCAAGCTCAAGTTCGCCAAAAATGGCAAATGGGATGAATGTCCTCTATTTTTATAACTGCCCAGCAGTTCGGAACTGGGCCTCGAACAGGGCCTCGATCGCGGCATCGAACATGTGCCTCCAATCAGGGCATCGAGGGTTGGGCCTCGATCCTAGCCCTCGAGTCATACCTTCGATCGTGACTTCGATCACAGACTCGAGCCTGGACCTCGGTCATGGCCTCGATCAGGGTATCGAGGTTGGGCCTTCGATCATAGCCTCAATCATTGCATTGAGCTTGAGCCTTCGAGCCTTACCATCGATCATGCCCTCGAGCCTTGCCTTCGATCGAGGCTTCGATACTGAGCCTCGTCCCTGACTTCGACTCAGGCCTCGATCGTGGGCTCGATATCTGGGGCTCGACCTGAGGCTCGATATCTGGGGCTCGATCTGAGGCTCGATATCTGGGGCTCGATCTGAGGCTCGGTCACATCCTAGAAAATGCAGCAGAAGAGAAAATTGCAGCAGCTTTTTAAGTCCAACTTTTGATCCGTTAACCATCCGAAACTCACCCGAGACCCTCGGGACCTCAACCAAATATACCAACAAGTCCTAAAACATCATACGAACTTAGTCAAACCTCTAAATCACATCAAACAACGCTAAAACCATGAATCATACCCCAATTCAAGCTTAATGAAACTAAGAGTTTTCAACTTCTACATTCAATGTCGGAACCTATCAAATCAACTCCGATTGACCTCAAATTTTACACACAAGTCATAAATTACATAACGGAGCTATGAAAATTTTCGGAACTGGATTCCGACTCCGGTATCAAAAAGTCAACCCCCTGTCAAACTTTCAAACTTTAAATTCCTATTTTAGCCATTTCAAGCCTAATTTCACCACGGACTTCCAAATAAAATTCCGATTACGCTCCTAAATCACCATACGGAGCTGTTGAATCATCAAAATTCTATTCCGGGGTCGTTTTCTCAAAAATGTTGACCTAAGTCAAATTTAATACATTAAGGCCAACTTAAGGAACCAAATGTTCCGGTTTCACTCCAAACACTTCCAAATCCCGAACCAACCATTCCCGCAAGTCATAAATCATTACAAGCACCTACGGGAAGTTTAATTTTAGGGAACGGGGTTCTAAAAGTTAAAATGACCGGTTGGGTCATTACATTCTCCACCTCTTAAACAAACGTTCGTCCTCAAACGGGTTTAGAATTATACCTGAAGTGCTGAATAAGTCTGGATATCTGCTCCGCATGTTTTCCTCGGTATCCCAAGTCGCTTCCTCGACTGGTTGGCCCCTCCAATGGACTTTTACTGCAGAAATTCTCTTGGACCTCAACTGGCGAACCTGTTTATCAATAATGGCAATTGGCTCCTCTTCATAACCCAAGCTATTATCTAGCTGAACTGTGCTGAAGTCTAACACATGTGATAGGTCGACATGATACTTCCAGAGCATAGATACGTGAAAAACCGGATGAACTCCCGATAGGCTGGGAGGCAAGGCAAGCTCATAAGGAACCTCCCCAACTCGTTTCAACACCTCAAATGGGCCTATAAACCTTGGGCTCAACTTGCCCTTCTTCCCGAATCTCATAATTCCCTTCATCGACGAAACCTTCAAGAGAACTTTTTCACCTACCATAAATGATATATCACGTGCTTTCTGATCCGCGTAACTCTTTTGTCTGGACTGTGCTGTACGAAGTCGCTCCTGAATCAACTTTACCTTTTCCAAGGCATCCCTTACCAAATCAGTACCATATAACTTAGCCTCACCTGGCTCAAACCATCCGATAGGTGAACGACATCGCCGACCATATAAAGCCTCAACCAGAGCCATCTCGATGCTCGATTGGTAACTGTTATTATAAGCAAACTCGGAAAAGGCAGGAAACGATCCCAGTGACCTCCAAAGTCAATCACACATGCTCTGAGCATATCCTCCAAAATTTGAATTGTCCTCTCTGACTATCCATCGGTTTGCGGATGAAAAGTTGTGCTGAGCTCTACACGGATCCCTAACTCACTCTGTACTGCTCTCCAGAAATGTGAAGTAAACTGAGGGCCTCTATCTGATATGATGGAAATTGGCACACCGTGCAACCGAACTATCTCCTGAATATAAATCTGGGCCAACCTCTCTGAAGTATACGTAGTCACAACAGGAATAAAATGTGCCGACTTGGTCAACCTGTCAATAATCACCCAAACTGCATCAAACTTCCTCAAGGTCCGCGGCAACCCAACTACAAAATCCATAGTAATTCGTTCCCATTTCCACTCTGGTATGGTCATCTGTTGGAGTAGGCCACCTGGCCTCTGGTGCTCATATTTAACTTGCTGGCAATTTAAACACCGAGCTACATACTCAACTATGTCCTTTTTCATTCGTCGCCACCAATAATGTTGCCTCAAATCACGATACATCTTAGTAGCACCTGGATGAATAGAATATCGAGAACTGTGTGCCTCTTCTAGGATCTTTTTCCTCAGTTCATCCACATTAGGAACACACAGACGATCCTGGAGTCGCAGAACACCATCTGCTCTAATAGTAACTTCCTTGGTATCACCTCGTAGTACCGTTTCACGAAGAACTACCAGGTGTGGGTCATCATACTGGCGAGCCTTGATCTGTTCAAATAGTGAAGACCGGGCCACAACACATGCAAGAACTCGGATGGGCTCTGAAATATCCAGCCTCACAAGTCTGTTAGCCAAAGACTGAATATCTAAGGCTAATGGTCTTTCCTCTGCTGAAATGAAAGCCAAACTACCCATACTCTCCGCCTTTTGGCTCAAGGCATCTGCAACCACATTTTCTTTGCCCGGATGATACAAGATAGTAATATCATAATCTTTTAGTAACTCCAGCCATCTGCACTGCCTCAAATTTAGATCCCTCTACTTGAACAAATGCTGCAAACTGCGATGATCAGTGTAAACTTCGCAAGACACCCCATAAATATAATGCCTCCAAATCTTAAGAGCGTGAACAATCGCAGCTAACTCCAAATCATGTACCGGATAATTCTTTTCATGGGGCTTCAGCTGACGTGAAGCATATGCAATAACTTGCCCTTCCTGCATCAATACACAACCCAAGCCAACGCGCGAAGCGTCACAATACACTGTATACATCCCCGAACCAGAAGGCAACACTAACACTGGTGTTGTAGTCAATGATGTCTTGAGCTTCTGAAAGCTCACCTCACAATCATCGGACCATCGGAATGGAGCACCCTTCTGGGTTAATTTGGTCAAAGGTGCTGCAATAGATGAAAAACCTTCCACGAACCGACGATAATAACCTGCCAAACCCAGAAAACTCATGATCTCCGTCACCGAAGTGGGACGATGCCAATTCTGAACTGCCTCAATCTTTTTGGGATCAACTTTAATACCTTCGCCTGATACGATATGTCCCAAAAATGCTACAGACTCTAGCCAAAACTCACATTTAGAGAACTTAGCATATAGCTTTTGTTCCCGCAATGTCTGAAGCACTACTCTCATATGCTCCTCATGCTCCTCCTTACTACGAGAGTAGATCAAAATGTCATCAATGAAGACAATGACAAATGAGTCAATATATGGCCTGAATACCCTGTTCATCAGATCCATAAATGTTGTCGGTGCATTAGTTAAACCAAAAGACATTACCAGAAACTCATAATGACCATATCTAGTACGGAAAGCAGTCTTCGGAACATCCGAATCCCGAATCTTCAACCGATGGTACCCCGACCTCAAGTCGATCTTAGAGAATACCCTAGCACCCTGCAACTGGTCAAATAGATCATCAATACGCGGCAACGGGTACTTGTTCTTAATAGTGACTATGTTCAATTGGCGATAATCAATACACATCCGCATTGTTCCATCCTTCTTTTTCACAAACAATACTGGTGCACCCCAAGGCGATACACTCGGTCTGACAAACCCTTTGGCTAGTAACTCTTCAAGCTGTTCTTTCAATTTTTTTGGAGCCATACGATGCGATGGGATAGATATAGGCTGGGTATCTGAAGCCAAGTTAATACAGAAATCAATATCACGATCGGGTGGCATACCTGGAAGATCTGACGGAAATACATCGGGGAACTCCCGAACTACAGGCACTGAATCAATAGCATGAGTCTCTGCAGTAGTATCCCGAACATAGGCTAGATAATCCAAACAACCCTTCTCAACCATGTGTTGAGCCTTTATAAAAGAAATAACTCGATTAAATGAACTAACAGGTGAACCCTTCCACTCCAGCTTAGGCAATGCTGGAATAGCCAAGGTAACAGTCTTGGCATGACAATCTAGAATAGCATGATATGGAGATAACCAGTCCATGCCCAGAATAATTTCAAAATCGGTCATCTCAAGCAATAGGAGATCTGCTCTAGTTTCATAACCACA
Organism: Nicotiana tomentosiformis; assembly: GCF_000390325.3. Classification (NCBI taxonomy): domain Eukaryota; kingdom Viridiplantae; phylum Streptophyta; class Magnoliopsida; order Solanales; family Solanaceae; genus Nicotiana; species Nicotiana tomentosiformis. The sequence goes on along the minus strand of NC_090817.1, from coordinate 98,713,837 downwards.
GAATATAATAATACAGGACCGGTAGATCCGGTTCACCACAACAGAATCGCCCACAGGAGTGGACACATAAACAGGAGTACTCAAGGACTCACGAGAAACACACAGGAATGGAGCAAATAGAGATGACACATATGAATACGTAGATCCTGGATCAAATAATACTGAGGCATCTTTGCCACAAACAGAAATAATACCTGTAATCACGGCATCTGAGGCCTCCGCATCTGGTCTAGCCGGAAAAGCATAAAATCGAGCTGGAGCGCCAACTGGCTGGCCTCTGCCTGGCTGACCTCCACCTCTAGGACGGCCCCTACCCACCTGTCCTCCACCTCTGGGTGGTCGGACTACTGGTGGAGCAACTGGTCCGGTAAGCATAGCCTGCTGACCGTGCTGTACTGGTCTACCCCGAAGCCTGGGGCAAAACCTCCGCATGTGACTGGGATCCCCGCACTCGTAACAACTCTTCGGTGCGATGGGCTGCTGACTAAGTGTCTGGCCCTGGGGACCTGAATACCCACTGGGAGGACCCTGAATAGCTGGTGGGCGGTAAGAACTCTCTGGGATAGCACTGAGATAAGGTCGCACTAGAGCACCTCGAGGAGGTGGTGGTGCTGGATATGGGGGTCTGCTGGACTGTCCCCTCACGAACTGACCTCTGCCCCCGGACGGAGCACCTCTGAACTCTCCAGAGTACCTGAACCGCTTATCTCTCATAATCTGCTCTCAGCTCCGTTGACGTACACCCTCAATCCTCCGGGCTATCTCCACAACTCGCTCATAAGAAGTACCCAACTCAACCTCTCGAGCCATAGTAGCCTGAATACCAGTATGTAAACCGGCTACAAACCTTCGCACTCTCTCTGCCTCAGTAGGGAGTATCATTAGTGCATGGCGAGATAATTCAGAAAAACCTCTCCTCATAATCGGTCACTGACATCTGACCCTGCTGGAGCTGCTCAAACTGAAACGCAACTCTTCCCTCTGGGAGGGTGGAATATACCTGTCCAAGAAGATGCGGGTGAACCTGTCCCAAGTCATGGGAGGAGAATCTGCTAGAGAAGGATATTTAGTACTACATCAATTGCACGATGGAATATGAAGAAAGGTATTTTCTTAACAACATATAGCCTCTCGAAGATAAGTACAGACGTCTCCGTACCGATCTGCAAGATTCTATTAAGTCTGCTCATAACTTGTGAGACCTACGTGAACCTAGTACTCTGATACCATGTTGTCACGACCCAATTTCACCTGTAGGTCGTGATGGCGCCCAACACTACGGCTAGGTAAGTCAACTAATAAATTAAGCATACATTGATAAAATTTAAAACCAAGAAAATATAAACCCAAACTCTACCAATGTGTGTGCCAAGACCTGGTGTCACAAGTGAATGAGTATCTAGTAGATTATACAAAAACTCCAAATACTGTCTGAAATAAAATAGACAGAATATAAATATCAGAAGAAGAGACACTGCTAGCTGCAGAACGGCTCAGAAAGGCAGCTCACCACTATGCCTCTGGATGACGTGGGTATGTGATGATAGGTCCTCCACTAGTACCTGTCTCAGATCCTGCACAAAAAGTGCAGCAAGTGTAGTATGAGTACGTAAACAACGTGTACCCAGTAAGTATCAAGCATAATCTCAAAGTGGTAGAGATGAGATGGCCGACTTTAACACTCACTATAGGTCAATAACAATTGAAATAAAAACTAGGATATTTAAATCAATGTGATTTACAGAATTTATTTAATCAGCGAAAATAATCAAACTCCTTCAAATGTATCAATTTTCAATATATTAATTAAATTTCTTTAATTTAAATAAATTCCAATTTATCAATTAAATCTCATTTACAGGAGTAACAATTAATTCCTTAACAAGCAAGAATAATAATTCATTAAATTCCAAAGATTTTCCGACTTACTAATTAGCTTTACAAGCTGAAATAAATTATTAAAGCATCGTGTAATTATTATTATTATTAAGCATGATTTCTGCCGATGACGTACGACCCGATCCAGAGTGTCGTGTACACTGCTGAGGGACGTGCGGCGCGCTCCATAGATGCATCTATCTTGCCGAGGCGTTCGGCCCGCTCCACAAGAAAGGAGGACATTTTCTTATGTGCCTCCGGAAGGACAGTATGTTTATTATATGATAAATTTGGGAGGAGAACAATTTCTTTTGACAATTAATTGATTTAAATAGAAATCAAGCCTATGAGATTTCCATCCTTTAATATCTTTATCAAACAATTCACAATATATTCATATATATCAATTAATATTAATTAATCAAAGAATACAATTTACACAAGTAATACATGCTTTGAATCCTAAACTACCCGGACTTTAGCATTAATAGTAGCTACGCATGGACTCTCGTCACCTCGTGCGTACGTAGCCCCCACAATTAGCAACAATTATTTAATCTTAATCACCTATGAGGTAATTTCCCCCTCACAAGATTAGACAAGAGACTTACCTCGTCTTGCTCCAATTTAATCCACAATTTTGCCTTTTCCACGATTATCCAACTCCGTCTGGCTCGAATCTAGCCAAAATAATTTGATACAATCACTAAATATTATAGGAATCAATTTTATAAGAAAATACTATATTTTAAAGAAAAGATCCGAAATTAATTAAAATTTTGCCCGCGGGGACCACATCTCAGAATCCGGCGAAAGATTATGAAATCCGATAACCCATTCAATTACGAGTCCAACCATACCAGTTTCACTCAAATCCGACTCCGAATCGATACCGAAATCTCAAAATTTCGTTTCTATGAGATTTCTAAACTTTTCCAAATTTCAATCTCAAAACACTAATTAAATCGTGAAAACAATGATATATTCTTGTATATTGATCAAATCTGAGTTAGAATCACTTACCCCAATGTTTTCCCTTGAAAATCTGCCAAAAGTCGCCTCTGCTCAAGCTCAAGTTCGCCAAAAATGGCAAATGGGACGAATGTCTTCTGTTTTTATAACTGCCCAGCAGTTTGGAACTGGGCCTCGAACAGGGCCTCGATCGCGGCATCGAACATGTGCCTTCGATTAGGGCATCGAGGGTTGGGCCTCGATCCTAGCCCTCGAGCCATACCTTCGATCGTGACTTCGATCACATGCTCGAGCCTGGACCTCGGTCATGGCCTCGATCAGGGTATCGAGGTTGGGCCTTCGATCATAGCCTCAATCATTGCATCGAGCTTGAGCCTTTGAGCCTTACCCTCGATCATGCCCTCGAGCCTTGCCTTCGATCGAGGCTTCGATACTGAGCATCGTCCCTGACTTCGACTCAGGCCTCGATCGTGGGCTCGATATCTGGGGCTCGATCTGAGGCTCGATATCTGGGGCTCGACCTGAGGCTCAATATCTGGGGCTCGATCTGAGGCTCGATATCTGGGGCTCGATCTGAGGCTCGGTCACATCCCAGAAAATGCAGCAGAAGAGAAAATTGCAGCAGCTTTTTAAGTCCAACTTTTGATCCGTTAACCATCCGAAACTCACCCGAGACCCTCGGGACCTCAACCAAATATACCAACAAGTCCTAAAACATCATACGAACTTAGTCGAACCTCTAAATCACATCAAACAACGCTAAAACCATGAATCATACCCCAATTCAAGCTTAATGAAACTAAGAGTTTTCAACTTCTACATTCAATGTCGGAACCTATCAAATCAACTCCGATTGACCTTAAATTTTACACACAAGTCATAAATTACATAACGGAGCTATGAAAATTTTCGGAACTGGATTCCGACTCCGGTATCAAAAAGTCAACTCCCCGGTCAAACTTTCAAACTTTAAATTCCTATTTTAGCCATTTCAAGCCTAATTTCACCACGGACTTCCAAATAAAATTCCGATCATGCTCCTAAGTCCAAAATCACCATACGGAGCTGTTGGAATCATCAAAATTCTATTCCGGGGTCGTTTTCTCAAAAATGTTGACCGAAGTCAAACTTAATACATTAAGACCAACTTAAGGAACCAAATGTTCCGGTTTTACTCCAAACACTTCCAAATTCCGAACCAACCATCCCCGCAAGTCATAAATCATTACAAGCACCTACAGGAAGTTTTATTTTAGAGAACGTGGTTCTAAAAGTTAAAATGACCGGTTGGGTCATTACAGTTAGTTGGGAGTTGGCTTACCTAGCGGGTTGGGTTAGGTGCCATCACGACTAGTTGGATTTTGGGTCGTGATAGAAACATCTATAAATAGCGCCAAATTTAGCATCACCTCCAGAACAAAATAATCTCTGTGGGAGCTTGGCATAAAACATACTTTGAGAGCTTCTTCTTTTCCTTTCTTCTTTTAGCCATTACTCTGGCTTCATTTCTAGTTCCGAATAAATTATAATGTTGGAAATTACTCTAGTTCCTGTTTTTAATTAAATAGAGGGAATTATTCTCTTGAATATTTCTTTCTATTTTCTTATTTAATGGGCAAGAATATTTTCGGTGTCATTACTAACTTCATTATGGAGTAACTTTTCTTGTGTTGGGAGAATGACGGATCTTAATATTTTTATATAATAGTAGATATTATTCCTCAATCTCACATGCTTGAGCTGAAGCTTTTCATTTAAATTTTATTTGCTTTATAGTTAGGTGTTATTTAATTTGTTAACATCTATCTATTTCTTACTACATATTAACTTCTTACTAATTCTATAATCAAAAGAGGAGGAAGAAGTAATATAGTAAATTTTGTTATTGATAGATATTAACTTTTAGTGACATCTAGCTCTTATATGTTAAAATTGATTCTACACTTATTTGTAACCGAAAGAGGCGAATATTGTAGTAATCAGTTATAACAAGTGGGTTAACCAAAAGGGACTTACTTAAAAAAAGAGCATGTTTTAGGTCAAGTATATATTTTTGGATCTTTAATATTACCATTTTTAACTATAAATTTGTATAATCGAGAAGAGTGCAATTAATTGTTCAACTATAGTAATAATATATAAATATAATCGTGAGAGGCATTTATACATTTATGAGAAATAGAAATTGAAGATAAATATATCTACTATATAATAAAAATATAAAAGTGAAGTCATAATCCCAATACCTTTTTATTATATTTGTGAAAAATAAAATATTTTTATTGCGCCATTCATGCATTTTAAGTTAGTTAATTCACAACTCAACTCTTTCTGATTTTCTCAAATAGTAATTAAAACAAGAAACATCTGTAGAATAGATAAACCAATCTCTGTGGGTTCTACATCTTTCTATACTATTATTTGACAGAGTACGAGCAAGAATTTTACATATACTAGATGATGTCAGAACTATGTGAAGACAGAACTGTGTGAAGACGACTCTGGAATGGAATTTTGATGATGTCAATAGCTTTGTATGGTGATTATCGACTTAAGAGCGTGTCCGAAAAATTATTTGGAGGTCCGTAGAGGAATTTGGCTTGAAATGACGAAAGATGAATTTTTGGAAAGTTTGACCTGGGGGTTGACTTTTTGATATCGGGGTCGAAATCCGATTCTAAAAATTGGAATATCTTCGTTATGTCAATTATGACTTGTGTGCAAAATTTGAAGTCATTCCAGATTGATTTGATGTGTTTCAGCACAAGATATAGAATTTGAAATTTCAAAGTTCATTAGACTTGAATTGGGGTATGATTCATGGCTTTGATGTTGTTTGATGTGATTTAAGGCCTCGAGCAGGTTCGTGTTATGTATTGGGACCGGTTGGTACGATTGGACGGAGTCCCGGGGGCCTCGGGTTTGATTCGGGGTGGTTCCGGACCAAGTTTGGGTGTTTTGATGCTGCTGGTTACTAGGTCTGGTGTTGTTCTTCGCCTTCACGAGGAGCCTCTCGCATTCGCGAAGAAGGATTTTGCTGTTAGGACTTTGTTCTTTGCGTTCGCGAAGAGGTTCGCGCATTCGCGAAGAAGGAAATTTTGATGTTTGTCGTCTGAATTTAGAGGCTCATATCTCAACATCTATAAGGAATTTGGAGGTGATTCAAAAATGAAAGTTGTATCCCTTTGTGTCTAATTTTTATAAACGTAAATCATCTGTTATTTGGAGTTGTGTAAAAAGGTTATGGTGGATATACTACAGGCTATCTAGGAAGAGTTTGGAAATCTCTGTTGCACATGGCTGACTTTGAAAGCTTATATCTTGTAATCTATAAGGAATTGGGAGATGAGTAACAAATGAAAGTTATAGCTCTTGGAGTTTAGTTTTTAGAAAATCAAATCATTCATCATTTGGAGTTTTGTACAAAAAGTTATGACCATTATACTAGAGGCTATCTAAGAAGAGTTTTAAAATGGCTATTGAAGAATTTGTTCATCGCGAACGCGAGGGAAGGGCCACGAACGCGAAGAACAAACCCCTGGGGAGCAAAATAAAGTCCAAATTCATCTCATTCTTCCATTTTTGGACCAAGGAAGCTCGAGTGAGGCGATTATTCGAGAGTTTTTCAAGGAAAACATTGGGGTAAGAATTCCTAACTCGATTTTGGTTAAAATACATGAATCTATTATTGTTTTTATCATGAAATTAGTGAATTGGGTTGAAAATGATAGAAATTTTCTATACCTTAAATTGAGGATTTGGAGGTCGATTAGTTATCGGAATTTGATAAAATTGGTATGGTTGAACTCGTATCGGAATGGGTGTTCGGATTTCATAGAAATTCTGTCGGGTTCTGAGAGACGGGCCCCGCGTTAACTTTTTAGAATAAAATTTTAAGTTGACATTTTATTATCCGAAATTATTTTCGATGAATTTTAGACAAGGTGGGAATATTATTATGCGCATGTGGCGAGACAAGGCGGGCATTTACTCTATTATTGCACAGTGTGGCGAGACAAGATAGGTTATATCTGGGATTGAATTGTGATGACTTGTGATAGCCTGGGAGCATTGTTGTTGTTGCATATTTACTTTGAGACTACGAGACGGTACCTCGGGAGATCCTCCTGTCTTGCATATTTACTTTTGGGACTACGAGGCGGTACCTAGGGAGATCCCCTATTGACAATTTACTTTTGGGACAACGAGACGGTATCTCGGGAGTGCCCTTTTGTTGACATCTCTATATGGTTGCACTTGTCTTTAGTTATTTTGTATTTCCGTGACAGGTCAATCCTTGTTATCTGCTGTGATGTATTATTTGATTTTACTATGTGTTTGTATTCTTTGTTGTATTGTGTTGGCTTGGGATTTTTAGTACGAGACTTTGAAGATTTATATTCCTGGGTTTTTACCGGTTTTTGATGACTGAGTTGTTTTAAATAAAAGAAATTACTATTATGTTTTAAACTAATAAGTTTTACATCCGAAGCAATAGTGTAATGACCCGACTTGTCGTTTTAAGAATTTACGCCTCGTTCAGTGACTTAAGGTCTCAGGCAGCCTCGCAATATGTATTATGATCCGCGTGTGTGGTAGAGTTTGATTTACAGATGATTCGGAGTGATTGGGGACACTTAATCCCTAAGACTGAAGCTTAAGTCTTAGGATTTTGACCGTAGTCGGAACTGTGTGAAGACGACTCCGGAATGGAGTTCCGTCGGTTCTATTAGCTCCGTTGGGTGATTTTGGACTTAGAAGCGTATCCGGACTGTGAATCTGAGGTCTGTAGCCAATTTAGGCTTGAAATGGCAAAAGTCGAATTTTTGGAAAATTGGTGTCACGACCCAAAAACTCACCCCAGTCGTGATGGCGCCTATCGTGGAACTAGGCAAGCCGACTCATTTCCAAAACAAAACAATATTTTTATTTCAAAGATAATTTCAAGGTTATTTAACATAAAACCTCCATTTAAAGAGTTCAAATCAAAGAAAAACAGAAGTGCAAAAAAGAAAAGCCCAACATCGGGGTGTCACTAGTCATGAGCATCTACTATAATCTGTCTAACAATATCAAGGCTAACTCAGCCTGGAAAATAGCTAAATACTACTAGAGGAAGATAAGAGGGAAAGAGTAGGGGCTACGATCGCCAAACAGCTACCTTGTTATCTCCAAAAAAATCTGCAACCAGAACACTCAATAATCGCTACCGTGTCCAGCTACACCTGAATCTGCACACAAGGTGCAGGGAGTAACGTGAGTACGCCAACTCAGTAAGTAACAACAATAAATAAAGGCTGAGCAGTAGTGACGAGCAATAAAGCATATAACGTTCATATCAGGAAATCTCAGAAAAATACCACATGCTCAAAAAAATTCAGGATTTGAATCAAACATCTCGTTTAAACCCAGTTCCAATAAAAAGAAAATAATTTAGAGACATCTTTCCAATAGTTTTTCAAACAAAGGCTCAATGCAAAGGTGAGCAAAAATGATGAAATCATAAACAGCCCCTCGGGTAAAACATCACTCATATACAGCCCCTCGGACATACCTCACAATCACTCTTGCCACTCGGGCATACCTCACAATCACTCTTGCCTCCCAGTCACTCAACACTCGGCACTTGCACTCAGTAGGTACCTGCGCTCACTGGGGGTGTGTACAGACTCCGGAGGGGCTCCTTCAGCCCAAGCACTATAATCTGCACGGACAACTCACGTGCGATAATAATAAAGTATACTGCATGCGGGCAGCCCCGATCTATACTCATCCTCACCAATCAGGCCCTCGGCCTCACTCAGTCACAAGTATGCTGCAGGCGAGCAGCCCCGATCCACACTCATCCTCACAAATCAATCCACTCGGGCATTTCAGTAAAACAGGGCATTCGGCCCAAAACATTTATATGCATCAAAATAGAGTCATAAAACTGAGTTATGCAGTAAACAAGTATAAACATGACTGAGTATAGATTTTTAATCGAAAACAGTGAGAGAATGATACGAAACAGCCCCTAAGGGTCCAAACAGCATTGGCGCAAGGCCCAAACATAGCATTCAGCCCAATTTACAGAAAATCTTTCTAAATCATATAAGTATCAATGGTTTCAACAAAGCATGCAACTTTATAGTTGCTACGGGGCGGACCAAGTTACAAATTCCCAACAGTGCACGCCCACACGCCCGTCACCTAGCATGTGCGTCACTTCAATATAATAGAATGATATGAAATCCGGGGTTTCATACCCTCAGGACTAGATTTACAATCGTTACTTACCTCAAACCGGTCAAATCTCTACCCCGCAATGCTCTTGCCTCTGGACTCGGCCTCCAAATGCTCCAAATCTATTCACAATTAGTATAATACCATCAATGTATGCTAATGGAATGAATTCCACAAGAAAAGCTTCAAAATTAGACCAAAACCCGAAATTGGCTCAAATATTGCCTATGGGGCCCATGTCTCGGAACCCGACAAAAGTTATAAAATCCGAAAGCCCATTCAACCATGAGTCTACCCATACTAATTTTACCAAAATCTGACCTCAACTCGACCCTCAAATATACAAATCTAATTTCTAAATTTTCTAAGTTTCAATCTCTGATTTACACCTCAAAATCATGTAATCTAGTCGGATTACTCGATGATAATTCACTATTATAGAGTAGAAATGATCACAAGGGACTTACCTCAAGTTTTCCTTGAAAATATATCAAAAATCGCTTCTCCCCAAGCTCCAATTTGTCAAAAATGGCAAATGGGACAAAGTCTTTCTTTTTATAATTCTGCCCAGACATCCTCGGTTCTGCCTCGATCTTGGCCCTCGATCTTGGAATTCGATTGAGGTCCTCGATCCTGGTCCTCGGTCCTGCTCCTCGATCCTGGTTCTCGATCCGGAGCTCGATCGTGCCTTCGATCGTGGCCCTCGACTCTGTGCTCGATCTGGGCTTAGATCGCGGCCCTCAACCCTGAGGTCGATCGTGGCCCTCGACTCTGTGCTCGATCATGGCTTCGATCGTGGCCCTCGACCTTGAGCTTGATCTGGGCTTCGATCGTGGCCCTCGACCCTGAGCTCGATCTGGGCAGAAGTAATTTCCAACATAAGGAAATTGCAGTAGCTGTTCTAGTTCAATTTTTTGATCCGTTAACCATCCGAAACTCACCCGAGGCCCTCGGGACCTCAACCAAATAAACCAACAAGTACTAAAACATCATACGAACTTAGTCGAATCCTCAAATCACCTCAAACAACGCTAAAACCATGAATTACACCCCAATTCAAGCCTAATGAACTTTAAAATTTCTAATTTCTACAAACAACTCTGGAACCTATCAAATCACGTCCGATTCACCTCAAATTTTGCACACAAGTCCTAAGTGACATAATAGAGGTGTTCCAATTTTTAGAATCGGATTCCGACCCCGATATCAAAAAGTCAACCTCCCAGTCAAACTTCTCAAAAATAAAACTTTCGGCATTTCAAGCCTAATTCCTCTACGGACTCCCAAATAATATTCCGGACACGCTCCTAAGCCCAAAATCACCATACAGAGCTATTGGAATCATCAAAATTCAAATCTGAGATCGTTTACATATAGGTCCATATCCGGTCCACTTTTCTAACTTAAAATATTCAATTAAGAGACTAAGTGTCTCATTTCACTCTGAGTTCCTTCCGGACTCGAACCAACTAATCCGATATAACATAATATAGTTGAATAACACAAAATAAGTAGGAATGGGGAAAACAGGGTTATAACTCTCGAAACGACCGGTCGGGTCGTTATAATTGGACCGAAAGTAGACTTTTGATATCGGGGTCGGAATCTGATTCTGGAAGTTGGAGTAGGTCCATAATGTAAATTATGACTTGTGGACAAAATTTGAGGTCATTCCGGATTGATTTGATGTGTTTCGGCACAAGTTATAGAATTTGAAAGTTCAAAGTTCATAGATTTTGATTTGGGTGTGATTCGTCGTTTTGATATTGTTTGATGTGATTTGAGAATTCCACTAAGTTTGTATGATATTTTAGGACTTGTTGGTGTATTTGGTTGAGGTCCTGGGGCCTCGGGTGTGTTTCGGGGTGGTTTCGGATCATTTCGGGCTATTTCGGAACTGTTGTATCTGGTATCTGACTTCCTTCTTCGCGAATGCGAAGAGAGTCACGCGAACGCGAAGAGGAGTTTTTAGGCTACTGGGATTTGGCCTTCGCGAACACGAAGGAGGGCTCGCGAACATGAAGGTATGCCTGAAGAACCTACGCGAACGCGAGGGGCCAGCCGCGAACGCGTAGAAGGAAGGAGGGGACTGGGCGTGGAGTCATCAGCCTTCGCGAACGGGAAGCTTTAATCGCGAATGCGAAGCAGTAGGACTTGATTTCATCGCGAACGCGAGAGATTGAACACAAACGCAAAAATATACATGGCAGGCCATCGCGAACGTGACGCTGGTAACGCGAACGCGAAGAAGAATTTGAGGCAGCGAGTTTTTGGCCTTCGCTAACGCGACGCTGGTAACGCGAACGCGAAGAAGAATTTGAGGCAGCGAGTTTTTGGCCTTCGCGAACGCGAGACAGAGGTCGCGAACACGAAGAAGAATTTGAGGCAGCGAGTTTTTGGCCTTCGCGAACGCGAGACAGAGGTCGCGAACGCGAAGAAGGCCTATTTGGGCAGAATTAAAAATCTCAAAAACGGGGGTTTGAGTTCATAACTCAAAATCTAATTGGGAGCTCGGTAGAAGGCGATTTTTGGAGAGATTCTTGCGTGGGTGTTTGGGGTAAGTGATTCTTATCCAGTTTTGATTAATTTCCATGATTATGTCTTTGAATCCATCATTTAATTTGGATTTAATGGAGAAAAATCAAGATTTTTGTAAAATCTTCCAAAAAATGAAAATTTAAGATTTGGAAGTCGAGTTGTTATTGGAATTCAATAAAATTAGTATGGTTGAACTTGTATCGGAATGGGTGTTTGGATTTTATAAAAATTATGGCGGGTTCCGAGAGGCGGGCCCCGCGTTGACTTTTATTGACTTTTTTTTTGAATAGATTTTTAAGTCGACGTATTATTATCCGGAATTATTTTCAATGAATTTTAATGAAGTTATACAATTAATTTGGATAGATTTGAGCTGTCCGGACGTCAATTCAAGCAAGAAGGCTATTTTGGAATATCAGCCTAACTTCAAAAAGGTAAGTGTCTTGCCTAACCTCGAGTGGGAGAATTTCCCCTTAGGCATTGAGTCTTATGTGCAATTTGAGTAATTGAAAACCATGTACGCGAGGTGACGAGTACGTACTTGGTTTATATGTGCAAATTTCATTGATTAAAAACCCTTAGACGCCCTTATGTATCAAATTGGAAATTATCGACACTTATTAAATTCTCTATTTGTCATGCCTAGATCCTTGTTTGGTGAAATTATTTTTACATGATGATTTGGTGTGATTGCCACCTTGATTTTTATGTGAAATATTATTTTTTTGAGTTGTTCACTTCCGGATATTTTATTAAGATTTTTGTGCACATTATGGTCCAGCCATGGGCTCCTTATTGTGGAAAATAAGGTATTGTTGATTTTTATGGTAAGTTGTGATATTTGAGCACTTTATGTGCAATCTATGATAATTTGTAATGTTTGATCACTTGATGTACAATTTGTGATAAGTTATAATATTTGAGCACTTGATGTGCAATCTGTGATAAGTTATAATAATTGAGCATTTGATGTGCAATATGTGCTATGTTGTAATATTTGAGCACTTGAGGTGCAGTTTATGAGATGTGATATTGGCACATTATATTGTGGGAATTATATTCTGGTGTTTGCACGAGGTTTCTGCCGTGCTATTATTACTATTGTTATGCACATGCGGCGTGACAAGGCGGGATATATATATATATATGGGGGGGAGGGATTGCGCATGTGGCGAGACAAGGTGGGAACATTATTTTACACGTGTGGCGAGATAAAGCGGGTACTTACTTTATTATTGCACACGTTACAAGACGAGGTGGGCTATGTCGGGGATTGATTTGTGATGGCCTGGGGGCATTGTTGATGTTGCATATTTACTTTTGGGACTACGAGGCGGTACCTCGGGAGTGCTCTTTTTGTTGATATTTTCTATGGTTGCACTTGCCTTTGGTTATTTTGTTTTTCCATGATATGTAAATCCTTGTGTTCTTCCGTGATGTATTATTTGATTTTATTGTGTGTTTGTATTCCTTGTTGTAATGTGTTGGCTTTGGCTCTTGTACGAGACTATGAGGATTTGTGTTTCTAGTTTTTACTAATTTTTAAGGTTAAGTTGTTTTGAATAAAAGAAATTGTAGTATGCTTTAATTCTTATAAGTTTCACATCCAAATCAGCAACTATCAGGTGTTTTGTTTTTATTGAAATGTTATTTTCTCCGCCCAAATAATTTCTAAAATAAATTCATTCTTTTGTTGATTTCCTACTTGATTTAAAAAAAATTAAACTTACCTAATAGGGAATAAATTGATCATGTGGATCTTATATACATTGATATTATTGGCACGTGAGTTGTCCATGCAATTGTGATAGAAATGTGGGCACGAGGTACTGTAGAAATATAAAGGTGGGTTGAGACCCGTATTTGATGATTATAAAATACAGTGTCACATGGTGACTTTTAAATTGAAGAATTATATTTTTAAAGATATTTATTTGAAAGAGTTTTATATTCGAATGATACTTATTTGAAGAAATATATATTTGGAGGGTATTTTATTTGAAGGGTTCTTATATGAAAGACTTGTTTAATTAGTTGTACTTGTGTTCTTTTTTATTTGTCGGAGCAATAATTGTGGTGTTCTTGCTGCCTTACTATTTATATCACTGCTATTTGTTCTCAATTATTTTAGTATGACACAGGTTATTTGACTAGTGAGTGTCTTGACTGTACCTCGTCACTACTCCACTGAGGTTAGTCTTGATACTTACTGGGCACCGTTGTGGTGTGCTCATTCGACACTTCTGCACATTTTTATGCAGATCCAGGTATTGTTCGTTAGTAGCTGTGCGGGTCGTTGCTGTGGAGACTCAAGGTAAACCTGCTGCTGCGTTCGCAGGCTTCGGAGTCACCTTCAAGTTTTCAATTTGCACTGTTTATTCTTATTTTTGGACAGTTGTATTTAGAAGCTTTCTAGCAAACACTCTGTAGAGATTATGACTTGTACTACCGGGTTTTGGAAATTGTAAAGTTTAAGATATTTCTATTTCAAATTGTTAGATGTTATTTAAATCATGTGTTTTCAATTAATGTTAGGCTTACCTAGTCCCTAAGACTAGGTGCCATCACGTTACCCAAACGGAGGGGAAATTGGGTCGTGACAAATAGATTATCTGATATTTTATTTAAATTGAAATGTCATTTTTCTTTACTCAAACTAATTCTAAAATAAGCTCATTTCTTTATTGAATTCTCACTTGGTTTAACAAAAAAATTATTGTAACCTTACTTTATTGAAAATAAATTAATCGTGCGGATCTTATGTATTGAAATATTTGGCACGAGAGTTGTTCGTGCGGTTGTGATTAGAGATATGGGCACGAGGTGCCGTGAGAATATGAAAGGGGGTCGAGAACCGTATTTTATGATTATGATATGAGATATTTATTTGGAAGAGTTTTATATTCGAATGATACTTATTTGAAGAAATATATTTGAAGGGTATTTATTTGAAGAGATTATATGTGAAAGACTTATTTAATTGGCTGTTCTTGTGTTTCTTATTCGTCTGAGTAATAATTATGATATTCTTGTTGCCTTACTGTTTATAGCACTATTGGATTATTGTTGCTATCACTGCTATTTATTTTTGATAATTTTAGTATGGCACAAGTTATTTGACTAGTGAGTTTCTTGACTGTACCTCGTCACTACTCCACTAGGTTAGTCTTGATACTTACTGGGTACCGACTATGGTGTACTCATACTATACTTCTGCATATTTTTGTGCAGAGTCATGTAAATGTGGAGTCAGTTGACCAATCGCTAGCAGCACAGATCTTGCTGTGGAGACTCAAGGTAAACTTGTTGCTGTGTTCGCAGGCTTCGGAGTCACCTTCTGATATTGTACTTGCACTGTTTTACCTCTATTTCAAAACAGTTGTATTTATAGGTTTTCTAGTAACTCAGTAGAGCTTATGACTTGTACTACTGGTTTTGGGAATTGTAAATTTTATAGAGATTTCTATTTCAAAAATTGTTAGATGTTATTTATTTATTGTTGTTATTCAGTAAATGTTAGGCTTACCTAGTCCCTAAGACTAGGTGCCATCACGATACCCAACAGAGAAAAAATTGGGTCGTGACAATATTAGTAAACTTCAGGTTTAATACAACATATGTTTTGACCATAATCATATAATATGAATGACATATTTGTATATAAGCTCTTCGAGAGCCTTCATTTATTATACACAATCTGATATTTATCGGACACTACTGGTGTCATATGTCTTCTAGACAAACAATTAGCTCTTCAGGAGTTGTTGATACATTTTGTACTATCAACAATTGCTCAGACACTTCTGGTATTATGAGAGAAAATCATAATCAAATAAACAATTATTTAAGCACAAGAAAACACCTCTTCATAATATTTTCCTACTTCATGAGGAAATTTCAATTGTGTTACTTCTTCAGGAGCAAATTTAAAATACAAAATATTGAGTATATATTTTTTCAATCATATTACCTCTTCTGGAGGTGAATTGTAATATATTTACATCAAGAGCGCGTTCATATTTATGAGCTTTATTAATATTGTCACATTACTTCCGAAAATGGATTAATATTTATCAAAAGTTCTCATCCTTCAGGAAACGGAACATGATTATATAAACGTGCATTAATCACACCAAATTGTATAATGTCTTAGAACCTCTTTTAAGATAATGCTACTTCAGGAGCAAATCAAGGCATGCATGTAATATAAAGAATATTTCTCTAGCTTATCTTCAATTGTAACGATAAAAAGCCTAAATTACTACTTCTAGTGATCATAGGCATATACCACTTCTGGTGGTTAACAAAATTTAGTTACAATAAGACGATATAAAATATATAATCACTTCTAGTGATCTTACATTTCTCATGAACTCTATTGGAGTTCAAGCGATGCTCTACATGAGTAAATTTGCTGCCTCTCAAAATATTTATCACTCCCAGTGATAATTGGAAGATTGGATGGATTTTTTTTTAAAAATCACTTTTTGGAGATGACAAATCTCTTTCGATCATTAGCCATACGCATGCACCGATACAAATTTTCTCTCTTACATGATATACATGATTGCTCTTTATAACACTTTTAATAGCTAAGATGAGTAATTAATGAAACAAATAATACTTGATACCTCCGAGCAATCGGTGCTTCAGCACCAAATAATCATAATAACTGGAAATACACAAGCTAAACCTTTGATTTCTCCAACGATGTAGAGACTTGCTTTTCTTCCAGATTTTCTATGTTGGGCACCATCTATTAGTTCCCTCAGTATTGTGACTTTGAATTACTTCTTATCCTGAAATAGAAAAACTAAATTCAAAGTAAGTGCTCGATATGGTAGAGTCTCGTGGTGATAACGTGTTATAAAATAAAGACTGTAAAGTAAAGACAAGTATAGAGAAAAACTGATATATTATTCAACTTCAAACTTATGTCCATAATGAATTGAAATCTCTTCTATTTATAGAAGAAAGGAAGTTGATGTGCAAGCTGCTGTGTAAGTTGCTTGCAAGCTGCTACTGCAAGTTGCTGTATAAGCTGCTTGTAAGCCCCTAATGCAAGCTGCTATGTAAGCTGTAATTGTACCAGCTATAGATAATCTTCTACATGAGTAATATTTAACCATGACGGAATGCCGAAGTGATAAGCTTATTCATGAGGCTTATTTCCAATAGAGTACTAAATAGAAAATCATAATTACGGCGGAGTCCAATATGGATAAGATTTTTCAAGAAGCTTATTTACAACGGAGTACTAAATGGACATTCATAATATAATATATTTATAATATGAAAAACTTTTTTTTTCCTTTTTGTATGTGTGTTTGGGGATTTCAGGTTCCAGGTTCTTCACGCCTAGCTATATTACTAACTTAAACGAAATATAATTATTTTGATAATAGTTGCAAATTAACCATGGACAGGCATAATCAGCCCAGTCCTAGCTCATAGTGGAAAAATGGATAGGACCAGAAAACGAAAATCTTGTATCTCATTGAATGGTAATTCTAGAATTTGAAGCTCATTGCCAAAATTAGCATTTTGCCCTATTGATTTATCAATTTTAAGTAATCCGCTTTATCAATTGTAGTTTTCTTCTTCTTTTTCTCATCTTGGGCCGACTTTAGGCCGACACCCTTCTCAAAGTGGGTAAAATTTAAAAATAGCCAGATTTATTAGTGATAATTAAAAAATAGCACAATTTTAAAAGTAATCGAAATTTAGGCAATTTTCATATAAAGATAAATTTGAACGAAAATAATGTTCAAAATTCGAAAAATATTCCAGCATAATATACTAGAGTTCGAATTTTTTACATGTGAACTTCCAACATAATATACTGGAGTTCCAGCATAATATACTGGTCTAGTATAATATGATGGAATTTCATACGCAAGTGCTACAATCTTCAGTATATTATGTTGGAATTTTCTATGTGCTGGAGCTGGAAGTTCATACAGAGGTGCACCAATCTTCAGTATATTATGCTGGAGTTTTTCGTATTACAGCAAAATAATAATTATTTTTCAATAATTTTGCAAACACTGGCTATTTTTCAATTATTAGTCTGAAAACTAACTACCCGAACTGACTAGCCCGTGTTATTTTTACTCCAAAGTGCAATGGCTTGATCGCCCATTAACCCCGTTCGAAAACAAAAATGAAATAAAGCACGTGCAAAGGGATAAAACAATTGATAATTATTCTTAAAATAAAGAAAAGTGAAATAAATTAGTAAATGAAAGAATCATTTTTTTTTACAGTTGGCAACTGACAGACATTTGAAAGGCCTTTGTACCAAAATTCAACAATGGGACCCACTCTATTCCTTCCCCATAACCTTTCTCTAAAGCAGCCGTTAAAATAATTAACATAATTAAATTTAGTACTCCTACTGTAAAGGAATTCAAGACTCTGTCAGAGTTTACTAGTAATTTATTGTAAAAACTATTGTAAGAAAAATCTTTGTCACAATTAATTAAAATTTTACCCACATTAAGAAAATAATTGCTGCATTCTAAATTCTATTTTTTTACTGATAATAAGAGAAGATTTCAGGGTTTGTTGGGTCTCTCACATTTAATGCACTCACTACTTCTGTCTGTCTGACTTTTTGAATCTTCTCTTCCACAATTCCAAGAGTAAAATCCACAGTTGAAAACTTGTGCAAGAAAAACAAAATTTTAAAAGCTTTGGATTCTTCATTTTTGGGTTTAACTCAGTCAAGAAAATCAAGCTAAAAAGCTTTAATCTTTGGAAGAAATGAGGGGTAGTGGAGGCTTTAATATCTTGTGGGCTCAGCTCAGTCAATGCTTTTTACCAATCAAAAGGTACTTTTGATTTAACCCTATCTTTCACCCATTTTTATGATACATTGAGTTTTTTTCCCCTTAAAAATTTTTAGCTGTCCAGGCTTTAAGAAAGTTGAAATCTTTTCCCCTGAATGATGCAACATGTTTTTGGTTGTTGGTGAACTTTTCTGGATTATTGAGTTTTTGTTTCAGTTCTGTAATTGGTTAAACCCTTTGTGTTTAGCTCAACTGAGGAGGCTCTGTTTGGGTAATGTTGGGTTTTTCCTGTATCTGAATTTTGCTTACTTTTACTCAATTCAATATCTTAGGCTTTACAAACCTTAGAAATTTTGTTCTATTTGTTTTAGGGTCTTTAAAGTCTATGATCCACATAATTTAGGTGCAGCATTTCTGGAGCAGTATAATTTTTTTTAGTTGGACCTTCTTTGGAAGAAAAAGGTCTCATCTTGAATTCCAGCTAAAAGGGTATATGTGAAATCAACACAATCCTACAAGGAGAAAGAGATTGAATTTGGCCTAATCTTTCCTTTAATGTTTTTCTTGCTTTCTTCTCTTATACTGTTATGTGCACTGGATAAAATATCTTATCTTGGTTTACTGACTTATGATTCATGTTCCACTGTGGGTACTGATATGTTTTGTGAACTTCTGTGATTAAACATTTCAGCGTAATGAGACAGGATGAGTGTTAAGTATTGGATTTACAAGCAGAAAATTAGTTTAAGACTTAGATTGCGGAAGATGATGAAGTGCATTTGCTCAGGGGAACAACTGAGGATTGAAGATATTATTCCATCATCCGAGTCTCTTGCAACTCGAGACTATTCAGCTAGTGGGTATTCTTCGCGTGCCGGAGATGACGCCAAGGCAGACACCAGTAACATAGAAGAAGCAGAATCATCACTTCGTGAGAGTGGCATTTTGAATTATGAGGTTGGTGCTGCAAAGGATACTTATGATGAAATCAGCTTCCCTTTCGATACATAGTTAACTGTTCCTATATTTTTCATAATCAGATGTTATTATCACAATTTTCGCCCCTCAATTTGATTTTGATGCAGTAAGGAAGTTTTCTTATTTATTCATTCCGGATACTAGGGAACTTTTCAGTTGAGAATGGCAGAATCTAGTTTTGTTATTAGATAAATTCCATTGTTAATCTGGTGTTGGGCAAACCGAGATTTGTTTTCTTACTGAGGCACAGGGAACAGAAGTCCACGTATTTCTTTTTCCACTGTGTACGTGGTCTAAAATTTATATAATCAGACCAATGATTTGGTAGACACAATAATTTTTACATTTAAATTTCTTTTTGAGTAAAGTGCATTCTTGCATCCTCAAAGAATTGAGGGGATGACTCAGTAGCATGCGAAAGTAAAATTGAATTCATAATGGAAGCACAAGGAAAATAAGCTACTTAACATGCAAAAGGTTTAAATGTATGAGACTTTCTCTGATTTATATATATATCTCTGTATGAAGTTGTACATAAAGCTTTCGCCACTTTCTTTGTATGAATGACGATGACCCTTGTTTTTACTTGCAATTCTCCCGTAATGGTGTGTTTATATTTTACTTTGTAATGGATCACTAATATCTTTTTAAAACTGGAGATTCTGTCATATTAACGAAAATTAACATGGCGTGACTGCATATTGAAATACAAAAATCTTTTCAACATGTCAGCTGCAATGTCCTTGGTGGACGACATAACTAACTTGAATTCTCATGAATAAAAGCTCTTGACTTACAACTTCTATTCCCTTCATATTCTACTTGGAGGCTAAGAGACACTTTTATTTTAGGAAGCAAGAGCATTATTAGGTCGGCTTGAGTATCAAAAAGGTAACATTGAGGCTGCTCTTCATGTATTTGAGGGAATAGATATTGCTGCGGTGGTTCCGAAGATAAAACTTTCGATTGCAAGAAGATGTGAGATACCAAGACGGAATTCACTTAGCGACGCTATCCCACCTATGTCAATGCATGCAGTAAGTCTGCTCTTTGAGGCCATTTTACTCAAAGCAACATCCCTGCAGGCACTTGGGAGGTTTACAGGTGCTTCCTCACCTTATTAACTAAGTTCATGATATGTGTTTATTCTACTGCATATTTTATTCTTCGGGAATTATAATTCTGCTGACTTTATTGTGGAATACTGAGTCAAGAAGACGCCTGCTTTGGGGTATTTTCCATTTACTGTCACGATACCTCTATCTGTGCATGTTTATTCTTTTTAAGGCTGTTCCAGCGTGTCGATTGTTATTGGGCATTAAAGATTTCCTTTATGACTTTTGCAGAAGCTGCTCAGTCGTGTACAGTGATACTGGATACAGTTGAGTCTGCTTTGCCAGATGGCTTACATGAGAACTTTTCTGCTGATTGCAAATTGTTGGAAACCTTGAACAAGGCGGTGGAGTTACTTCCTGAGCTGTGGAAGCTAGCTTGTGCTCCTCAAGAAGCAATCTTGTCATATAGAAGGGCCCTGCTTTATCGGTGGAATCTTGATGTGGAAACGAGAAGCAAAATAGAAAAGCAGTATGCTATATTTCTCTTATACAGTGGCACTGATGCAACTCCTCCAAATCTTCGCGCACAGGCAGAAGGTTCCTTCATACCTAGAAACAATATAGAAGAAGCTATTTTGCTGCTTCTGGTCCTTCTAAGAAGATACATCGTCAATAAAATTGTATGGGATCCATCGATCTTGGATCACCTCTGCTTTGCATTATCCATTGCAGGTGAGTTTAGGGCACTCGCCCATCAGGTTGAGGAGTTGCTCCCTGGAATTGTTGTTAGAAGACAAAAGTACACTACCCTTGCCCTGTGTTATTATGCAGAAGGTGATGACATGGTCTCTTTGAATCTGTTAAGGAACCTGATGAATAACAGGGACAACGAGAACGGCATATTTGAGTTACTACTTGCTGCCAAAATTTGTGCAGAGTATCCCAATTTATCGGAAGAAGGGATGGGGTATGCCCGGAAAGTGCTCCCAAAAATTGATGGGAAATGTAACCAGATGGCTAGTGTTGCAAAATGCTTACTTGGTCTTCTGCTCTCAGGTCGATCTCGTGCCCTCGTGTCTGATTCTGAGAGAACGTCAAGACTGAGTGAAGCTCTTGAATCACTTGAATCGGCACAAAAGATAACTGAAGGAAGAAATCCTACTGTTCTTTTCTACCTTAGTTTGGAGAATGCAGAGCAGAGAAAGTTGGATATTGCTCTCTACTATGCAAAGCAGCTGTTGAAGTTGGAGGGAGGATCTACTGTCAGAGGATGGCTTCTTCTTGCTCGTATACTATCTGCTCAAAAGAGGTATATAGATGCAGAAAACATAATTAATGCTGCACTAGACGAAACAGGAAAATGGAATCAAGGAGAACTACTACGCACTAAGGCGAAACTACAGATTGCCCAGGAACATCTGCGGGATGCGGTGGAGACATATACTCATCTTCTTGCTGTACTCCAAGTTCAGAGAAAAAGTTTTGGAGTTCAGAAAAAGTTGTTAAAGGTATGGTTCCTCATGACATGAAATATCAACTTGGATAACAAATCTTGCTAATCTAAGTCTAATAGACCTTCTAGTTTAATTTAGTGACACTTTTCAAATTCTTGTCACTTACTGAAACAATACATGAAAAAGATGAGTAGTGGAGACATATACTCATCTTCTTGCTGTACTCCAAGTTCCGAGAAAAAGTTTTGGAGTTCAGAAAAAGTTGTTAAAGGTATGGTTCCTCATGACATGAAATATCAACTTGGATAACAAATCTTGCTAATCTAAGTCTAATAGACCTTCTAGTTTAATTTAGTGACACTTTTCAAATTCTTGTCACTTACTGAAACAATACATGAAAAAGATGAGTAGTGGAGACATATACTCATCTTCTTGCTGTACTCCAAGTTCCGAGAAAAAGTTTTGGAGTTCAGAAAAAGTTGTTAAAGGTATGGTTCCTCATGACATGAAATATCAACTTGGATAACAAATCTTGCTAATCTAAGTCTAATAGACCTTCTAGTTTAATTTAGTGACACTTTTCAAATTCTTGTCACTTACTGAAACAATACATGACCTTGCAAAGCGCTTGCTTTCAACCTTTATTCGTTTTCTTTCCGAGATAAGAACCTTCACATTTGCAATTGAAGAGGGAAAATGGGGAAGGAATTTT
The DNA here is from genome assembly GCF_000390325.3 of Nicotiana tomentosiformis. Taxonomy (NCBI): domain Eukaryota; kingdom Viridiplantae; phylum Streptophyta; class Magnoliopsida; order Solanales; family Solanaceae; genus Nicotiana; species Nicotiana tomentosiformis. The sequence continues at coordinate 98,691,234 of NC_090817.1, read as the reverse complement.
TCCAAGTGTAATCTTCTGTTTCAGTTCTCTTTCAATCCTATTTCTCTTCTTCAGGCAGGACTGTAGGAAATTGTTGTATGTTCAAGTTCAATCTTGTATTCCTTAGTAGTTTGTCTGGCTTTTGTACTTTGATTTGTCCTTTTAATTCTCCGTCTCTCATCAGTTGCGTTGTCCTTTTTGCCCTTTAACCCCACAGAACATGAGAAACAACACTAGAAGTTTAGAAATGGAAACATGGCATGACCTAGCAAATGTGTACACAAGCTTGTCTCAGTGGCGTGATGCGGAGGTTTGCCTAATCAAATCTGAGGCTATCAATCCTCATTCTGCTTCAAGATGCCACTCTGCAGGTATTAGTTTTTTCTTTCCACTTATCTTGGCATATGTTCTGAACTTTTCTTATAAGATGTTTCTTGGAGTGTACAAGATATAGGATTGGAGTTAGTTTTTTCTTTCTGCAAAGAGATATTTATCTCTCTGGCACAGGTCAATATGACTCAAGCCTAGGCAGTCTCGTTGTGAATATATGTTGCCTGGGCAATTTAATAACACCTTCCCCAAAAGGCGGGAGGGGGTTAAATTGCTATATACTAAGTTTTAGATTGTGATCTTAGAGCCAAAGTGGGTTTGATCACTGCTGTTTTATGCCCCTTTGCAAACCCAGTAAAGAAGATCAGAGAACAAATCATGATCTTGAAAGATTTGCATTTGAATTGCCTGACCCCCCATGTATCAGCATTCTTATTGCTCCACGTTAGAAATATTTCACTTCTTTTTTAGTATGTGATTTTAATGCCTAGCTTATCATTAAAGCTGGAGATTGTGATGTACATTGTAGATTGTAAAATATTAAATGCTCATAGACCTGCATCAAACACTAGCGAGCAAGTGTTTTCTTTTCAATCTAAAATTATCTGATGCAATGTGAGACTTGAATTTTGGTAGCGATACAAATTTGGTACAACTTTTTTGTCTTTCCTACACTAAACTCCTTACTTGAAACTATATCTGTAAGTGAAGGAAAAATTAAATAAGAATCCACTTGATTATTTTGTTGTCTGTCTTTTTCAGATGGACTAATGGCTTTAGATTTTGGTCTTTCAAATAAATTATTGCTTGTCCCATGCTGGGGAGATTAAGTGTGTAAATTGGATAGGATAGAAACCATAATATGGAATAATGGGCGTCTCATAGCCCTATTTGTGAGTCTGCATAGTAAGTACTGCTATTTTGGAAAAAAGTTGTTGCATGATGTTACATAGACAAGTCTGTAAATGTCGATTAATCTAAAGTTGTTGCATGATGTTACATAGACAAGTCTGTAAATGTTGACTAATCTAGACGTTAAGTAGGGCACAAGGTTTTCTTTCATGTTTTCTGTTTAATCATCTTTGAGATGAGGTCTTACAAAGCCAACTTCTGAAGACATCATAAATGGTGGTCATTTTGCAGGGTTACTCTATCAAGCTAGAGGACTCCACAAAGAGGCATTACAATCTTTTCAGAAGGCTTTAGACATAGAACCAAACCATGTTCCTAGTTTGGTTTCCACTGCCATTGTTCTTCGACAACTCAGCGGCCAAACATTGCCTGTCGTGAAAAGCTTTCTGACCGATGCATTACGGCTTGACAGAACAAATTCTTCAGCTTGGTACAATCTTGGCTTGTTATACAAAAGTGAAAATGGTGCATCTGCACTCGAAGCCGCTGAATGCTTTGAGGCTGCTGCACTTCTCCAAGAATCTGCACCAGTTGAACCCTTCAGATGATTCCAATGATTGATCTCTCCACATGTAGCTGAACCATCCAACGTGTAAAAATTTTGCATCTTGATAATACAAATAGGGGCGCAAATGGGAAACAGAAATATAATAGAATTGTTGTGTTAATGTTGTAGTAACAGTTTAGGGAACAGCTGCTTTTTGGTGTATTTAGGAGTATGCATGATATTAAGGTGGATTTTAGTGATGTGCGTAGAGAGCTTTTGCAATTATCCATAGGCGTTTAGATTTTCATACAATAATATGCGTATGGAATTGATTTGGGAAATTGACTAGCTATTAGAAATATTCATGGAATATGTAATGCTATTTCTCTTTGGAAATCGTTAATTTTCCTGGTAAAATTCAGTAGAACCAAAAGTAATTCAGATAGTTTCTTTCAGACAAAGAAATAGAGGTAATAGATTTTATCCAAAACTGAGACTACGGATGCTAAAAGGGTCTTAGGGAACAACCAGATCAAAATCAAGCAATTCTTAGGCATCAATCCAAAGACCATTTTAAATTTTGCATCTTGATAATACAATACAAGATAAAATGGTACCACCTGACAACACACAAGTGGAACTGTTAATTTTTGAGTCTTATATTAGGTTTGGCAAAGGCATCCCCAAACAATTGTCATTATATAGCCCATTCTTAAAAAAATTATGTTTTATTTATTTTCTCTCCACCGTTTGCTCCCCTTCTTGTTCGCTACTTCTCTTCTTTGCTACCCCACACCCCTCCTCACCCCTTGTGCGTTGCTTGTCCCTTCCCCCTCTTCCCTCTCCCTCTCCCTCTTTATTTGCTTCTCTATAGTACTTAACTTCCTCTCACCCCAAACCCACACAATACTCTTATTCTACCATCAATGCTTCCCTCCATTGTTCTTTACACAGCACGAAGGGAATTCTAACAACAGAACTTTTCCAACACACATACCTTTACTAATGTCTATCACTAGCATGTTTTGAGAATTAATTTTGTTTTAGGAAATTCTCATTTTGTATATCAATGTATTTTTAGCATATATATTTGTGTATATCTCCAAGAAATTATGTGTTATACCTAGGGGTGGCAAGTGGGCCGGTCCTAAGTGGGTCGGTCCTATGCGGTCCGGTCCTAAACGGTTCCGGGCTTCGCGGGCTTATTGCTTGAACCGGCTCGGGACCGGTACCACGAACTAACGGTCCCGGATTAAGTGGGCCGGTCCCGGGCCCAAACGGGCCCAACAGAAACTTTGTATTTTTAATTATTATTTTTTATAGAAGTTAGAGAGAAAAAATAGTAATAAAGATATATAAGCTATATTCGATTTATATACTATATATACATCTTAATATATATCGATTTATATCCTATATATACATCTTAAAATATATATATACTATATTATATATACATAATATACATCTTAAAATATACTATATATACATCTTAAGATATACTATATATATATAGTATAGTATAGTAGATCTTAAGATATATATACATCTTAAGATATATAAGCTATATATATATATATATATATAGTAAGATGTATATATAGTATATCTTAAGATGTATACTATCGAATATGACTTATAAACTATGTATATATATTATAGTATATATATATATATATATATATATAGTTATATACACACTATACTATATATACATAGTATATTCGATATACTATACTATATATACATATATATATATATATATATATATATATATATATATATATATATATATATATATATATATATATATATATATATATATATATATATATATATATATATATATATATATATATATATATATATATATATATATATATATATATATATATATATATCACACACACACACACTATACTATATATACATCTTATATATACACACACTATACTATATATACATAGTATATAAGTCATATTCGATAGTATACATCTTAAGATATATATAATATATATAGTAAGATGTATATATATTATAGTATAGTATAGTATATACTATATATACAACTTAAGATATATAAGCTATATTCGATATACATATATATATATATATATATATAAGCTTATATGTATACTATACTATACTATAATATATATACATCTTAAGATATATAAGCTATATTCGAATTATATACTATATATACATCTTAAGATATATAGATATATATATATATATATACACACACACTATACTATATATACATAGTATATAAGTCATATTCGATAGTATACATCTTAAGATATATATAATATATATAGTAAGATGTATATATATTATAGTATAGTATAGTATATACTATATATACAACTTACGATATATAAGCTATATTCGATATATATATATAAGCTTATATGTATACTATACTATACTATAATATATATACATCTTAAGATATATAAGCTATATTCAAATTATATACAATATATACATATATATATATATATATATATATATATATATATATATATATATACACACATCTTAAGATATATAAGCTATATTCAAATTATATACAATGTATACTATATATATATATATATATATATATATATATATATATATATATATAAAAGTCATATTCGATAGTATACATTGTAAGGTGCTCATCATCATCACTTACATGGGCATTTTAACATTAGCCCAATCTGCATTTGTAAGGTGCTCATCATCATCACTTACATGAGCATTAAACGTTGAGTTTATGGGGTTTCTATATTCATATGCAATAACTAAACTTTCATACATGTAATTCCATCTAGTTGGACAAGGTTTAAGAACCTTTCTTTCTCTTAGGCCAAATTAATCGCATCTTTTAAAATATTCTCTAAGTCTACTTCTACGGTTTGAATAAAAAGCCAATTAAGAGCCATTTTAACCTTTTCAATTTCAACATTTAAAATTCGCATACCATCACCCACAATTAAATGGTAAATATGACAAATACATCTAACATGAAAAATGCTACTAAATACAGGACTTAGTATAGTGGTAAGCAAGGCTACAGCATTTGTGTTACTAGTAGCATTATCCATTGAAACTGATATTATTTTATCACTAATGCAAAAATATCTACAAATATCCGCAATCGTGCTAGAAATAAACTGCCATGTGTGACGTGAATTAATTATTCTATAAGCAATAATGCGCTTTTGCATTATCCAATGCTCATCAATCCAATGACCGGTAACAATAAGGTAATCACAGTCATTACCACTTCTACTAATATCAGTTGTAATAGCAAGACGATAATTTATATAAGTAAATAAATAGCGCAAATATTGTTCATATTCATGTTTATATTTATAAATATCACTCTTTACGGTTGTGCGAGGAAACCTTTATAAGTAGGATTATAAATTTTTCTAATATAATGCACAAAGTGGGGGTTAGAAGAAAAACTATAGGGTAAGCACATAACAGTGACCATTTTTGCCAATTCTTCCCGATCTTTTTTTGGATCATAATATAAAATACCACCGGTAACAGTATTAATTCCCGATTGAAATTGATTTGAACCGGTACTAAGGTCAGCCTGACTAGGTGCACTTGTCCCCTCAGCCAAAGCTTTCATACGAAAATATCTAGCTTTATCTTGAGGGTGTAGCAATATGTGTCTAGTCAAACTTCTCGTCCCCCCTACTTCCCGTCCCCCCCGACTTCCAACATATTGAAAAACTAACTCTTTGCCACAAGTTTTACACTTAGCCCTATTTTTTTCTCTTAGTTGAGTAAAAAATTGCCAAACAAGAGATGTTTCTGCCCGTTTAGGAGGTTGTCTAGAAAAAGTAGGGGCACTAATAGGAGGGTCAGACGGGGGATCATCTAGATTATTATTAGTTGGGTTAACTTCAGGAGCAGGACTAGTAGGTGTATCATCATCCGGTTGCGTTTTATCAAAATCTATTTCTTCATCATCATTTTCATCAATAGTTGGATTACCATAAAGAGCATTCATATATTCATGGTTTAATTGTTCACCGGGTGCAATATTATAGAAAAATTGACTCTCGGTAAATTGTAATAAACTATTATCGCTATCAAGAATAGGAGGTGTATGACGGGTAACATGTTTGGGTCGGGGAGCCGGGGGAAGTGGAGGAGGAATATATTGGCCACTAGATTCACCACTCTTTGATTTTCCCTTATTTTTACTAAACATATTTTTTAAGGAATAAGCCATCTTAATTAATCAAGCAAAGTAAATAAAACAAACAAAATTATAATATTAAAACTTAAGAGTTGGAACGAGTTTACCGAATTGACGAACAACTTGTTGAAAATTGATTATCGTTGAAGACTTCAATTCACCAACTTCACAATTGTTTCACAAATTGTAACAATAAAGTAAGCAATAGTAGCAATTATAGAAGTAAATTAGAGAGAGATTGTGATAGATTGATGATTTTGTAAGAAAAAATGATGGGGTATTTATAGTTGAAAATAGGGAAAAAATATAATTATAAAAAGTTTGGGATTAAAATAAAGTTGAGTGATTAAATGGCTATTTCATAAATAGCCAACGGCTATTTTTGACAGCCCAACGTTTTTTTAAAAAAAAAATAGCCGATGGGCCCGCTAAGGGACCGGGCCGGTCCCGGGCCTGACGGACCCAAATCATAGGACCGGCCCACGAGACCGGACCAGGCCCGCTAAAACCGGACCAAACGGTCCTGGCCCGTTTAGCCGTTTGGCCCGTTTTGGCCCGCGGTCCCGGGCCTGGACCGGCCCACTTGCCAGCCTTAGTTATACCCTAAGATATACACTGAAAGGAAAATAATTTTTTTATATACACAAAGAAGAAAAATAAAGTTGTGATGTATACACGTTATTTAACATGTTATACAGTAGGATATACAAAAAATATAATTATTTTTGTGTTATACACTTGGATATACCCTATGATATACAAATTATATTTATAATTTTTTATATTTTTAATGCTTGTGAGAAATAATTTAAAAACCTAGAAAAAAGATTGTAGAGATTTTTCGAATCCTAACAAAAACGAAATGAAAGCCTATGATAGTTGGACCATTAGAAGAGAGTTTAGGCTACGTCTGCCAAATGCTAAAAGATAGGCTTTTTTTGCTAATTATTGGACTAAGTTGTTATGTAATGCCAAATCCCCCTATTTGTCATTTTCTCATTATAGAAGAGGTACTTTTGTGAAGAGAGTTTAGCAACCGTAAAATTGTCTCCATGTGACTTAGAGGTAGGAGTATTAATGGTTCGGTTCGGCCGGTTATTTTATAAAATTTATACCATATCAATATTTCGGTTATTCACCAAAATTAAACTTTTTGAAATTGTCCCAGTCATATCGATTTCTCTTCGGTATCGGTACGGTTCAGTTAATTTTTGATATTTTTTTAAATATCATGTAAAAGTCACTAGCAAAAGTAGAATGTAATAACATACTTATTTTTATAGGACTTAGCAAAACACTCTAGACAGTTTTACTGCTTAAATAGTGATAAATTATGAAAACATGAAAGATGACTAGAATATAGATCTATCAACTACTCTACATTTGCGTAAAAAAAATAATGCAAAAAAAAAGAAGAAGATAAATCGCATAAGTAGAAAGATGTTAACCAAGTTGGGACTCAAAAATAAATTTATAGAAGATTAAATATTCAAAAAGATAAATCTAAATCATACGAAAGAAAACATATTCAATACATTATAGTTTGCTACTCATAATCGCTAGAATACTTTATGCCTTGCTAGTGAATATGCTCAAAATAATTTAGTTTAAGTAGGAGTAGCATAATAGGTTTGGGAATTTAGATTTTGATCTTAATTACTTGTTGGCTTGTAACTATATTTCATAATTCCAAGACCCAAGAAAAAAATTTAGTGCTTTATTAAACTTAATATATAAATATATTTTTCATATGTAAATTTATTCGGTGCGGTTCGGTACCCTAATTATCGGTACAGTTGTAGATTTATATAAAAACCTATGGTTTAATTAAAAGAAACTTAAAAATCGGTTCGGTGCGGTACGGTTCGATCGGTTTAGTCGGTTTTTAAATATCCATTGACATCCCTACCTACAGGAGCGGAGCCAGCATTGTGGCTCCGGGTTCGGTGAATCCAGTAGTTTTCAATTCCTGTGTTTGTCTTGAAAAACTCATTAATTAGTTATAAATTAATAATTTAGAACCCAGTAACTTAAAAGGTACAAACGTTTAATACACGTTTTCAAACTGGAGTAAAAATCACGTAGATTTTAATATCCAACAAAACGCCACGAAGGCTTAACTCTCCAAAACGGGAGTACACAAACCACAAAGGTTTTAGTTTGCAGAATAATAAGAATAACACAAGTACAGAAATAAATATTAAATTCCTTAAGATTGTTATTCCCGGTCAATATTGCTGTATTTGTAAATATTAATTCTGCAAAATATAAGTTAACGTAATGAAACAATAATAATAAATTCGAGCCCACTGAATTCACAGTGTTTCCTTAAGGAATTTAATCCCCTCCTAGTACCCAAGGTAATGGATTATTTCCTCCCAGGATAGAACGAATAACACACTGGTGTAGCGGTACTTCAAACCCCAGTGTTTCGGCGAACACAAAGTTCGGTAGCAAATCACACTTACAGTTGCTTTGTTTGAAGTTAAAAACAATGCAGAACGAAGGAGTATATACTCAGAAAAACGTATGGAAGTTCTGAGAGGAAGGAATGCAATGTATAGCCAATTTGTTGAGCGAATTGTATGTTGAGTTTTTGGTATCTTTCTTCAACATTTGCTGCTCATATATATAGCAGCCAAGAAGGAGTGCAAGACCAAACGTCCACCCTTCATGGTGGATCAAGCATTACATATTTGTGGAGCAAGCACTTCATATTTGTGGAGCAAGCACTTCATGGTGGGAAGACCATTATCCGGCTGCCAAATTATCAATACACGGATTGGAAAATATCCGTTTACAAATACGGATAATCTTACGTTAATATTTACTATTAACAAATAAATTTGGTCCAAAAAATTAATCAATCAATCGATCATTTGACCAAATCCAAATCCGAAGCCGAAGCCGAAGCCGTAGCCGTAGCCGTAGCCGTGCGAGCGACGACGACGGCGCGAGGCTTGCTTTCTTCTTAACTCTTTAAGAGCTACAAGAAGAGCAATTATATATATACCCACCAAAAATGTCTTCCACTTCCAATATGGGACAATGTTTCATTGTTAAGAGGGGGAAACTTAAAATTTTACTCAAAATTTTATTTTCCCTCCATTTCCCATTCACCCTCATTTTAAGAATATTACATCTTAAAATAAAACCTCAACAAAAAGAAGATTTAAAATCTTACTGAAAAAAAAGAAGAAGATACCTCTGGGTTATACTACTTCAAAGGTGATTCAGATTTTGTAGAGATGATGTCCACATCAGATTTGTTGACAGGATGCTTGAAATCAATTGGAGTCCCCTCAGTTGAGCAAATAACAAAACCAATAGCTCCGGTGCAAATATTATTAGTATACACTAAAAAAGAAATAGATTCATATAAATTAAAATAGAGTAAGTATATTTTTTTCAAGTAACTAAAATGAGAATTGATAATCTCGAAGAGATAATAAAGTGCAAGAACCTATACATGGATTGAAATTATCAAATCGAGCCCAGAGAAAAAAAAAAACTAACTAGATAGAAGCTCTCAACAAAGTCCATCCTTTGAAAAAACGTTGTCACAAGTACTTTTGGCAATATTTTTCAAGCGTCTTCTAAAATATTAATGTGGCTTTAGGCCAAATTTGTTGTGGTGTCTTCAATCTGTGCTAAATCACTGAAAGCCGCATACATGAAACTCTAGCTAAACCAAATCAAAAGTTTGATCTTGTAGAAAAATTATACTCGTACTTAGTAAAGACTAGGTACGCAACAGTCAACACTAGGCATTGGCCCAAATTTCTTCTTAGCAATTGGACTTGCAAATGAAAATGGATCAACTATGAGGTCAATCTTATTTGACTAGATCCAACAACATAGATAACCTCTGGTCTAGTAGAACATTCGTAATTTGAGGTCTAGGATATTATTAGGCGTGTAATATTTGTAAATATGGTAAATTTAACGTTTGTATTATATTAGGATCTCTTGCGTTAAGTCTTATCATATTTACTTTTATCATATTTTTAAGACTCCTTAGGGTTGGACAACTTGTATATATCCTTGACATCAATCCCTTTTTCTCTGTCCGACACTTGGTCTAAATTTTGGCATGATATCAGAGCGCGATTAATATAAAGATGGTCGGAGATTATGAAAAAGATAGCGGCAATGACAAAGGAAGAAGATCTCTCCATATGATATAACATATAATGATAATCCTGAGATACTGATAACACATGTTTAATAAATTCTGATGAATGAGCTAGGTTCACGAGGACAGTCTGGAGGGCAAGGAAGAAGTTTGATTTTATAGACGGGGCGATCAAGAGACCTAATGAACAGTATCCAGATCTTGAAGATTGGCGGGATCATCAACTCGTTGTTTGTGTTTAGAATTCCAAACACAATTGAACCCACTTTGCGTTTGACCATACCTCATATTGAGGTGGCCGAAGACCTATGGGCGAGTATTAGAGAGCATTTTGCGGTCTCTAATGGTTCAAGGATACAACAATTGAAGGCTGAACTTGTGGATTGTAAACAGAAGGGCATGGTCATAGTTAATTATTATGAAAAACTAACAAAATTGTCGGAAGAACTTACGAACTTCGATCAGATTCCGACTTGTACGTGGGGCAAGTGCACTTGCAATCTTGGTGTTATTTTGGAGAAGAAGGAAGATAAGAAGGTGCATCTTTTCCTCGTGGGATTGGACGAGATCATATATGGGACAGTGAGATCAAACTTGCTCACTCAAGACCCTTGTGCCGACACTAAACAGAATTTACTCGAAGCTAGTGCAAGACGAGCTACGATGGCTTGAGGCATAGACGAGTGGGGTAAAGCAATGACCTTTGTTGTACAAGGCATATCTCCCTACATAAGTCGTAATAAAAACACGGTGTGCTCTTATTGCAAGCGCATATCACATATGGCATGTACCCAAAAATTATTTTCAACTTATAGGTTATCCAAAGTGGTGGAGAAAAAGCCCTCGTGGTGATGAGAAGACTAGTGGACGTAAAAGAGGACAACAAAAGAATGGGTATTATAACTTTTAGCCCGCGCCAGAAACTATTTACATCTGCTAGTCGAAAAAGTGTATAAAATTTGTATAATTTTTGTATATAGCATACAAAATGTATATATACACAAAAAAATATACAAGTTTTATACATTTTTTCGACTATTATTTTTACAGCGACTATTCAGTGTCATTTTTCCGAAAGAATCAGAGAGGAGGATTGAATAGGGGCATGGTTGAGGTGGTGCGTTGCGTGCCAATGCTGCACTGACCGCGAGAGAAGGTGCCTCATCTGTTGTGGTGGATGCAGGAAAAGCTGGACCTCCGCGCCTGAGCAACAAGCAATGACAAACTTTAATTGCTATGTTGAATAATTAACAAATAATATCAAATGATAAGATGACCGGTAAGCATGATAAATACCCGAGATTATCAATAATCAACAAATAATTTCAAATGGATTGTAATTATTAACTCTAGCCAGGAGAAAAAAAAAACTCAATAGTCGGAAGCTCTCAACAAAGTCCACCCTTTAAAAACGTTGTCACAAGTACTTTTGCCAATATTTTCCAAGCGTTATCTAAAATTAATAGTATGATTTTAGGTCAAATTTATTGTAGTGTCTTCAGTCTGCTAAATCACTAAAAGGCGAATACATGAAACTCTAGCTAAACCAAATAAAAAGTCTCATCTTGTGGAAAATTTATACTCCCTTCGTCCTAATTTATGTGATAATGTTTGATTGGAGACAGGGTTTAAGAAATAAATAAAAACTTTTGACAGGGACTGTTATACAAATAGCTTCAGATTCAATGTTTATTTTTCTAGCCGATATACATTGATTATACATAGTTATGCATATATTATACATGAACTGTATATATACTATACATCCGCCGGCTATTTATAGTTTAAGAGATTAGATGGGCGGTTATTTGGGTTAATTTTTCAACAAATTATATATATTTGTGTGGTTATAAATCATCTAGTAGGCATTTTAAAGTTACTTTGTTATTAAATATAAGAATGCATAAAATGGATCAACTATTGAGGTCATCTTTTTAGCTAGATCCAACAACATAGATAACCTCTGGTCTACTTTTGAATGTGGCCACTTGGAATCTAATTTGGAAAAAAGAAATGGCCAACTTGTGAATACAAGGCCACAAAATTGGCCACGCTCTGTCAATAACACGTGGATCGGATTGATACATGGCAAGACCGGCCCAGTTGACCCGGCCCACAAGGGAAGAGGTTTATGTCTACTGCCAAAATAGTTGGAACATTTTTAGGGTTTTAGACAATCTTGAGGTAAATTCTTCATCAAGATTTCCAGGTTCATCTCCAATTTCTCATTTATTTTCTTTTTTTATTTAATTTAATTTTGCTTCTTTCATTGAAATCGTCTGTTCCCTTAATAACGAGATACTATTCACTTATCTTTTTTCTTGTATATTTTTTCCTTTTTAGTTACAAGCTGCTTGTGCTATGTAAAATCTTAATCGAAATTATGGAGAAAAGAAAAATTAGATATGGGGTAATCTATGATTGGTTTTTGTTTACTTAACATTGAATTATCTTAGTATTAATGCGATACTTTGATTGTGAATCGATATTGTTGCCTATAAGCTAGACTAAGGTTCGGTTGCAATACCTAACTAGAGATCGGAAGTGCTTGTGTATTTTATAGATAAAAAATGTTAATTAAGGCAAGTACTTGCCCGAGCTATTTATTTGTGTGTTTCTTTGTGGCTCATGATTTCCTTTGGGTATCTGATGAGGAGGAATTGAAGGTCGATACCTGCTGATGGATAAAAGAGAGACTACACAATCTGTTCTCTCCCTTGATTTTTAATTATTTGATGGCAGTTGTCATGTATTATTGGAACATCTTTGCATATGTTGATATAAGCATTATTCCTTTCGAGGGAGATCCTTTCTAGAAGTTGTCCATCGACGAATTAGTGATCCAGCTGGGCATCTTACGTATGAATTTGTGCTCCAAGTATGGAGGAAAACATCGAGTGGACAAATGTTATAGAGAAAACACAGTAAATTACTATGTCCCATTGGAGTTACCTCCAGCTTGAGTTCAAGTTTAGTTTTTTTAGACCTTGGCTTAGTTATTAAAATTTTAAGAGTGCCAAATTGTTTTCATTTGTGATAGCTACATAGGTGTTGAAGCGGAGGGAAGGGTATGTCATGAAATTTTCATTTTTATATTTTTAAACAAAAAGGGCTTGCTTACTTGAATACAATAGTCTATGACTTCTGAGGTCAGCTTGATTCTTTAATTATGCAATTTACTTATAACGTGGTTCATAAACCAAGAAAGGAGAATGAAGGAAGCCTTCCTCACATTTGTCATGGACGTGATTTCTATTTTTATCTCACCAGATATCTTGAATTTTCAAACATTCCCATGTCAGCGCTTTTCTGCATCTTATTGCAGGGGGGAAAGCAAAAAAACAAGTGTAGGTTAATTCCTTCTGAGAAGATGGCTGGATTTCCAGGATACGGCACCCTTGCCCCCAAGACTAAGAACCTGGTTATGGCCGGAGGTTTGTCAGCATTTGTTTTTGGTGTGTATTACTATACTATGAGAGCTGTTGGAGGCTCAGATGAACTTCAGGTAGCCATTGATAAGTTTGAAGAGGCAAAACACAACAGTGAGTCTGAAGCAAATTTGGCACCCAAGCCCTGATTGTGTCCCATATGAAGGTAATTAAGCAATTAGGAAGAAGTGTTGGATGATTGTAAAACAGTAAAACAGGACGTCATGCTTGTTGAATAACTTCTCCTGTTTCTCATGCTTTCCGAATATATATACTTTGCTGTAAAGATATCAAGACACTGTATTTCTTTTTAAGCTTTCACGTTGAGATAAATTTTCTGTCTCAAATTTCGTCATCTTCAGACTACATTCAGCATGTTTATTTTATTTCCCTATCATAAGGATACCAATTTTCTTTTCTTTGGAATGGGAACCGAGGGGGATTTGAACCCAATTTTTGTGTAGCAATGGCCCTGGTTAATTACATTCGACATAGCAATATGTTAAATGCAAGAGAAGTAGGCAGTCTGAAGTAGCAATATTGTGTTTTTGTAACTGAACCTAGCTCTGTCGTACAGCTCTTTTGTCCTTTAATATGTTGTTTTCTTTCAGAACAGTTAACAACAAATGGACTAATGAATGCCCCAGGGCTTTGGTATCCTAGTACTAAGAGTGAACATGTGATGTGCACATGTTGTTTAAGGCATGCTATGAGTTCGAACTCTTTTGCATCCTGATATTTAAGTGAAAAATGATAGAGAGACAAGTCAATGATAGAGAGAAGTCCACTATCCAACGAGTTTTAAACAACCACTAGTTCTCAGGATTTTGTCATCCTAAAAAAAATAGATTAATGGTGTTACATAATTTTTATTCATTTTAGTGTTCAGTTCTCTGCATTTCATAATACGCTCAGATGTGACTAGTGAGTAGGTATAAACAAATTCTGAAATTCATCTTTCAAAAGCAAGTCGTGTTAAGTCATTGCTCGTATATTTGGGGATCAAATTATTAAAAAACTGCATCAAAATAAGATCAAATATTATCTTTTTAATTTTCTCATTTTATGCGAGCTAATTTGACTGGGCTTAGAGTGTAATTAATACAAATAAATGAAAACACTTGACGCAATTGACACACAAGAATAACAAAGATTAAATAAGATTGCCTCAGTTTTGAAGAGAAACATGATCTATAGTTTAATCTGGATATAACAAGCCTAGAAAATGCACGTTAAATTTTAACGCTCTGATTAGGAGGGCTAATTCCACCTACTAAACGGCCCAAAGGATTTGTCTCAGAAATGAGTATCACATTTTGGCAAGTCATTTTTCAAGTCATAGAATCAAATGGAGAAACACTCCATGTTATAGTCTGCAAAATTGAATAATATTGATAGTTTTTCATCTCAGAATACCATTTCTGAAAACTAATAATTCAGAATTCAACCCCCCACCCCAACAATATCTTCAACTGCATGGTGATGCCACAATATTTTAATTGTTGATGCCAAGAGAACCTTTTAATCTTGCAACCAGATGTGGCAATGTGTTGATGCTATCATGAACCGACTGGTCAACACATGATTCCAAATCCTTTGTTGCATCACTTCTGTTCTTCTGAAGTTTGGCTGTCTCATACTTGTCTTGGCAGACCATTAGAGACCTGTTCATTCTTTCCTGTTACACAAAAAATTTCATTCAGGAACACTTAATAAATGCTCGACCAAATAGTTGGGTTCGACAATATGAATCCTCACTAACAATGGTGCTCCTTTAAGCTTATCTCATGCCAAAATAATACAAAGTAAAAATAAATATAAAAATACCAGAGAGCAGTAGAGCACATAAATATTTTGTAGGACTAAAAGACTCCTACAAAGCATGAACCTTAAAGTAAACATACTAACATGACTAAAGCATATTCTGAACTAATTGGTATCACCTATTACTTTATTATGGGATGCTAGTTTTTGTAATGGCTCCAAATCTGTCTCCAAATATCACAACTTCTTCAGTGAACTAAAGAAAACAACAAATTCAGATTATACAGCAAGTAACAAACCCCCCACCCACCTCCCACCCCAGGTCTCAGCTTTAGTGTAGGATGGAAGGAAACAGGGGGAGGGGAGAAAAGATGTCTAGCCCAAGGCAGGAAAGTTAATCTGAAAAATAAATGATGAGAGAATCCAAAACTAGGACTGGACCATCTATTCAGTCATCCAACTCAGAAACGAAATGTAGACAAGTTAGCCATTCAACTCAAACTAGTCATGCAAGTACGATAGTGGCATTCACAAGCTTCAGCAGCCCCTTAATCTTACAAGAACATCAAAATCATCGGATGAGAATGAATTGATTTTAATCCTCAGAGCTAATTTTACTCTGGAATCTTTATCTTCAAACTTCATAGCAGAAACTCTCTTCGGGCAATTTAACAGTTGACAAGAGAAGAAGAATATAAACCTTTCAATTAAATCAGTGAACTTTTTAACTAATTCAGGTTCCCCACCCACTCTAACCCCCGCTTTTAGAAGATTTTCTAGTTATATTGGATACGCCGTATGCGACGTACCTATTCAACCAATCATTTAATATGACCAACTTGGTATTTCCTTGGTATAGAGAAGGTAGAGAATAGCATCAATAACCTTGTAAACATTAAAGGTTACATCATTACGAGCCCGCGAGACCACCATCTTGCACTCGTCGTATTATTACTTCTACATACCAAAACATGTGCATGAGCACTAGGGAAGGAGCATCCCACTCCACCAATAGGGAGTAAATGATAGCATGAGCTTCTGAATGGAAAATTCAAAGAAGCACAAGCCAAAGCTTCAGTTTATGAGTAAATTCTTCAAATAATTCACTGAGTAATTGATGAAAAAAGACCAACTACACCTTCACACAGAAATGCAGAGTTCAGATTTAACATAACACTGAAGTCCATCATGGGAGGCGGGAAACTCACCCTCCCCCCTTAGGAAAAAGAAACCAGAAGCTAGCTGCTTGATTTCTTCTTTCTTCCATCTTTTGTTTATTTTAACTTTAGATAAGTAGAAGAAGAACATTATTTACTACACGCACAGCTGAATCTAAGATGAATCTAAGCACTCTTTTACAAATGCAGTAGGGACATAACACCAGCTTCAATTCTTCATACGAGTCCAAGCACACGTCAAAACAAACAGACAAGTCCACCTAAAAAAGAAAAGGGGAAGAAGAGAACTGAATATCGCTCTATCCTATAAGACCAACCCTATATGTAAACTGTAAGGCAAGATTCCAACGCCATGACCATCCATCTACCTTTTGTTTTATATGGTAAACTTCACCCCCTATATAGGAGCCTAAATGTGGCCCTTCCCACTTTACGCCCTGGTGACTCGAATCCTCAATCTTATGGCTAGAGGTGGAGGAGCTTAGTCACTAGACTGTCCCTCCTTTGTCTCTAATGACCATCCATCTACTTCATTCCTTCCCATTCTTTTCTTTCCTTCTATAATCATTTTTTCAGCTCCCGGCTTCTTCTCTGTTCTAAAAAGCTTTTAGCCAAAATTAAATCAACCGCAATGACAACCTAAATAAATCATTCCAAATATAAAGAAAGCACAATTCTAGGCCCTGGCCGTCATCTAAACACTGAACAGAATACCAAGCAAAAATAATTCCCCTCCTTAGCCAACTTTTAAGCTTTTTCCTCTAACAATCTGTGCATCCCCCAACGTGGCATTCGTACACTTCTAAAGCATTTCCACTATGATGACAAAATTACTTTAAGCAACGCACAAAAACAAAGAATGTGGTCACAACTAGCTTGAGGATATTTCATCTCTAAGTTGCAGTAAATAAACCCCAAAAAATGTCTAGGCATGAATGAACATAAACTAATAGTCTACTCCAGAGGGGCAACAACATGTTGAGTTTGTATGATGGAAAAATAATGGCTAGGCATGAATGAACATAAAATAAATCTATCTTCTTCATAGGGTTGAGTTTGGTAGGATGGAAAATATACCCCATGATGACATCATTTTCAAGACTCTTACTAGGAAATAATTTATTAGGAAAATATGTTTACCAACCTGCCTGCTGAAGACCGTAACGTAAGTAACTCAGTGCTCCATACGGGGGAAATGAAAGCAGAATTCGTTCGGATCCTCCCACATGTTCAATCTTTTTTTAGCGGTTTCCCTAGAGATCTTTATCATTAATGCAGCCTTCATAAGGCGTGACCTAGAAAACGGAAAAAAGCGAGACCTGGGGTCTCATCGAACGAGAAGTTCGAAGATGGAGACCAGGTTCGGCACGAAATCATAAAGATTTGAGGACCCGTTAGTCAAAGGAAAGGGAAGGTCCTGAAAAAGGGGGGAAACAACTTTCTTCTCTTAGAAGCAGGAGCCCCTCAAATATTACAACTTTTACTTCATCTCACTTTCTTAAACCGTCATATGGACATTTTCTCAATCTTTAATACTAAACAATATCACCGACATACTATTCTCACTGCCTATCCTTAACATCACAAATCACCGATGTTATACCTAACGAAAAATTCAAAAATGATTTCCCAAGATAAAATCTTTTCTACTGAAAACTATTTCCTCCATAAAAATTTACACCAAGAAGAATAATTTTCACACAAAGCGCTACTACACAATTATATCCCTTTTCCACCTTGGTATTTTTGATAACGGAACGACAAGTATGACCTACTAAAGCCCAAAAACAACATAGTAACAAGCAGCACTTTTCATTGTTTAGGTATGAGCTGAAATTAAGACAGCAAGAATAAAGAAATAAACTTTACCTGAAACTTGGCCATTTCATTCTGAACAAGATTCTGAGCATTGTGCACATGAACACTACAATGCTCCACACAGTGCCCTATTTCCTCTTGCCTCTTTCTCCTATCAAAGCATTCGTAAGCACATTTGTAGTAAGCTTGCTGCACATTCCCATTGGAGAAAAAAAAAAAAGAGAACAGATTAACATACAATATTTAACAAATGAGTCAACTCAATTGTGTGTGTATATGTACAAATCAGGGGCGGCCCGATGGTAACAAATGAATTTTTTAATACCGAAAAAATTAGGGTCCATCATTTAAGTTTGGCTTTTAGGCCCCCAAACACCGTTGGGCCCCCCTGGTACAAATTATATTGCAGAACCTGAAGGGTGAAATTAACATGGTCTTGAATGCCAGCGAGTTGGGTTTGGGCAGCTGTGTTGACGTCGTTGAGTTTTTGCCTTAATCTTTCTGAAACTATCCTCTCTTCAGCTGCTGCTATTGCGTCCATTCTTCAATTTGTTGTTTTTGGTACCCCAATTTGCTATAGTTAGAGGAAATAATTGTATTTGGAGGTTTGGAAGTTAGGGTTTTAGACGGGTTTTAGGATTTCCAGCTAAGCCCTCTCGATTAAGGAGATCTCAGTTTTTTACGAAATTATCATCCATTCCTCTCTTTCCTTCTTCTTTTTTTTTTTTTTTTTGTGTGTGTGCATGTGTGTGTAAAATACGAGAACAACAAATTGACAAGTTGGACTGATAGCCTGTTTGCCCAATCATCTAAAATCAGCTTATTTTAAAAAGTATTTTTCTCAAAATTACTTTTCAAAAAAGTATTTTTGGTAAAAAACATTTTGTGTTTGGCTAATTAATTTAAAAAATACTTTAGAGCAATAATTAATGTTTGGCCAAACTTTTGAAAGATGCTTCTAAGTGTATTTTTCTCAAAAGTACTTCTCAGAAAAGTGCTTTTGGAGATAAGCTATTTTTTCTACTTTTCAAAAACTACTTCTACTTCTCCTCAAAAGCACTTTTTCCATCTAAAAGCTTGGCCAAACATCTCAATTTTTTGCCCAAAAAAAAGCTTGGCCAAACAGGCTATGAATATGACATTTTAAGTCGATGTATATTATTAGTTGTTCCAAAAATAATGGCAGACAAATATATCTTTTTTGTATATATGTGTAATATATATATATATATATATATATATATATATATATATATATACACACTTCGACCGAGCAATCAATTTTATTTGAAAAAAAATCAGAAATAGTCTGATATACAATTGGTAATTGAAAATAGCCACAGTTTCAAGAGTTATCGAAATATAATCACTTTTTCATGTACAGATAAAATTAAAACAAAAATGCCTTTAAATCCGAAAAGAATCCAGCATAATATGTTGTAGTTCGAATTTCTTAGATATGAGATTCCAGGACAATGTGTTTAAGTTCCAACATAATATATTGAAAGTTTATAGGCACGAGCTTCATAATCCAACATATTATGTTATAACTTTCCCGTGTTTTAGCTAGGGTATTTTTGTCCAGATTTTATCTCCGCTATAGTGGCTATTTCTAATAACTTTGTAATTGTTGGCTATTTATCGATTACCAGTCCAAAAACTGACTAGCCCGTGCTATTTTCACATTGGGATTTTTTCATTCCTATACACTATATGAAACTTTATTACCAAAAATGTCCATGTTTACTTAATTACCCGGCCTAAACACGTTTTGTCTACAAATTATATACGTTTATTTAAACTAGAATCCTTTTTGCAATAGCCTTCCTTTTTTAGACGCGGGATTTTGGGATCGCGTAGGATTCTTCCGAGAATTTTGCGACACAATCATCGCAATTGAAATAAGCTTGCTATTACGCCGATTTTCTCAGTTTATCATCGTCGATACTCTAGTTTTCTCTGTCTCCTCTGGTTTCACAACCATAAGCGAAGGTTTTGAAGAAAAAAAATTGCAAATAATTATCTACAATTGTATTGAATTTCGCAATATAATGTCAAAAATATCTATTATGCTTCAGCTAAATGGTAATTGGGATAGCTTTGGGAGATACAAAAATTTTAATGTTGACGGAATTGTAGTGAGCGATGATTCAAATTATAGTCAATTGAATTATGCAATCGCAGAGCATCTAATGATCGATACATCAGAAAAAATCATCGAAATCAAATACATTGTCAACGAATATTGTCCTCAAATGGAAATTCGAAACGATATGGGAGTTCGAGTATACATAGAGACAAAAAAGGAAAACAAAAGCTTAGGAATGTATCCACTATGTATAACAATACGTGATTTCGATTTGGAATGCAATATCTCTAATTCGAACACAATTGTAGGTTTGCTCTGTTATTTCAGTGGTGATATTTTTTTATATTTCATGTGTTCTACAATATTTTTACAATATAGCTACAAAAATACTACATAACAAGTGTAGTTCAGCTGTTATGAATATTGAAGTATTGAATTTTACGTGTTCTACAATTTTACTACAAATTATCTACAATGTATGTCTGAACTGTAGTTAGCTTTAATTGAGTGCAGGTTCATCTGGAACACTGAAGTTGATTGATATGCCAACATCTCCGGCGATAATGGAATATGAAAGTATCATCATAACAGAACATACGCCAAATGTTATTGAAGTAGGCCAAGTCTACAAAAACAAACAAACAATTACCAGTGCAATGAAGCACTATTCTGTCATGAACAAGTTCCAATTTAGGGTGAAAAAGTCTAGCGCAAGAAGGTAGGAATAGTTCAATTGTCAACATCATATTTTTTGCTTAATTTGTAGTTTTTTTGTATTTTTTTGTATAGTTTGTAATATCATTGTATACAAATTGTATATATTTTGTAGTTTTTTTGTATATAAATTGTTAAATTTAAGATTTTTATGCTTAAACAGCCTATTATTTTGTAATTACATTTTTCATAACATTCTTTAAATTATTTTTATTCTGTAGCTACTGCCTGGTATGTGCTAGGGACAATTGTACATGGCACTTCAAGTCCACCAGCATAAATGATTCAGCATTGTTCAAGATTCGAAAATTCAACAGCTTGCACACATGCTCTTTGATGGACAATACATACATACATACAATGCAAACCTACTGCCACGGTAGTTGGTAGCATGGTTATACCAAAATATGTGAATCCTAAGACAATTTACACACCAAAAGACATACAAACTTCTATGTTGTCGGAGCACGGTGTGAATTTAACATACATGCAAGCTTGGAGAGCAAAGGAAAAGGCTTTGGAATTTTTGAGAGGTCATCCTGCTGATTGCTACAGTCGCTTGCCAAGTTATTTGTATATTCTGGAGAAGACTTATCTGGGGTCGGTAGTTAAATTGCAGAAGACTGACGATGACTGTTTCTTGTACGCATTTGTTATGCTTAGTACGTCCATCAATGGTTGGGAGTATTGTAGGCCAGTTGTAGTAGTTGATGGGACCTTCTTGAAGTCGACATATATAGGAATAATGTTAACAACTAGCACAATGGATGCAACAAGTATTGTAGATTAATTGTAGAAATATTGTTATAAATTTATTTTTTAGTATGTATTTTTTTTTTTTATCTCCAGTTTTATTATGGAAATTGAATTTATTTTTACCACCTGTGATAGGTAGCATATTACCACTGCCAAACGCTGTTGTTAATCCAAAAAATGACGCATCATGGAAGTGATTTTTTGAGCAATTCAAACACGCATATGGTGAAAACCCAAATATGTGTGTTGTTTCGGATCGGAATGAGAGTATCTTGAAGGCAACATCTATTGTTTATATCGGCATGCCACATTATGCTTGCATGTGGCATATTTGGACAAATATAAGGTCAAAGTTCAAGAAAGGTCATCTAAAGTTAAGCGAATTGTACTTTGCCACGACACGATCATATACGCTTGATGAATTTAATGAAAGAATGCCAAAGATTGAATAGATCGACACGCGTGTTAAAGCATACCTATACGATATTTGCTATCACAAATGGTCTCGGGTACATGCTACGGTGAACATAACGTGGACGATGATATCAAACATTGCAGAGTCATTGGATGTGGTAACAAAAGATGTAAGAGAGCTGCCCATAGTAGAACTATTAGAGTACATGAGGACTCTTCTTGGCCGTTGGGACTAATGAAAAGTTATTGAAAGCAAAGGGTACATTCACATACCTTGGGAACAAATTCAACAAAGAGTTGTATGACAACATGACATTATCGCAGGAGATAAGAGTAAGCTATATCCAATAACATCAAATCAATGATTCCATCAAACTAAATATATACTATTAATTGTAGATAAAATGTTGTATAATTATAGTTATTTTGTATATGTTTCTGACAACTTGTTGTGTGTTTGTAATAAAATTGTAGGTGAGGGCTTCAACATATCATATCCATACAGTGATAGATGGTGTGAAGCGCTTTATTGTTTGTCTTTAAAATAAGAGATGTAGTTGTGGACAATTCCAGCTTGATGAACTTCCTTGTGCACATGTTTTGGCGACTTTGAGGCACAGGAATGAGTCTTATGAAAACTATTATTCTCCTTATTACACAAGGGGGAGCCTTTTTCATACTTATGAAATACCTGTAGACCCGTTGCCTGACGAAAGCAAATAGAATGTGCCACAACGTATAGCCGAAGAAATTGTAATGCCACCTACTGGGAAAAGACAGTCAGGAAGACCTCAAAAACAAATATACAAACCATATGATGAAGTAAATGCAAAGAAGTACAAGGTTTCATGTGAAAACTGCGGACTAGAAGAGCATAACAAAAGATCTTGTAAGAATGCTTCTAAGAGAAAATAAAATTTGATAAAGTCACAAGATTTTTTGATAAATTATGTTGAGGTTAACTGGAGAATTATAATTGAGGTGTAATTGTGTTGATAAATTGAATAAAGACTGTCTCCTATAATGAAATGTTTTCAGTTCTTAATACAATTGGTTTGTATTTATTTTGTTTAATTACTAAGTGTATTCATTTCAGCCTTTCATAACTTGATTGGATTATGTATTTTTTTTATGTATAATACATAATTGTTGTTAAGTTGTAAAGAAATTATATGCTAACAATAACGATATCAAGTACTAACAACTTTCAACCAAAAAAATAAATAATAGATGTTTCCTATTCTAATATGCCAGTCACCTCGCTCTCACCAATTGCACCAGTATCTTGCTTCTTCCTAGTATCATCCCAAAGTAGCGCTCCACAACGTCTACGATGTTGATCAATATCAGAAAGGTCTTCATTTGAAACTACTAGCTCTCCAATGATGACATATTCTGCAAATACAGCCACGTATACACCACAATCACTACAAAAAAAAAATAGAGGAAAAGATTTAACATTCATTGTAAAATAAAATCTGTTAAATAGATAAAAGAAAAATGATTTTTTCATACAGTGATCCCTCTTTTTGCTGGGGTATCTCACCGACCAACCACTGAATGTCAAGATGGTCAGTAACACCTTTTTCAATGTATGCCTTTGTGCTCTTGTAGTTGATGTCTGGATGCTTGCCATAGAAGCCGATGCATGACAAGTAGAGGGGGGGTCATAACAGCAAACTTGTTGACAACATATTCAACAAGGTTGTGATTTCATGAAGAGACCATATAATCATAAACATATAGAACCTTATCGGTAATGTGAAACACAACCAACAACCAATGAAATTTCTCCACAATATTTATGGGCATAATCACAAAATCAACTTGATCTCATGCAATATTTACAAGTAACCTGTACCCCAATATGTATTCTGATACGACGTCCTGGGGTTTGACAACATCAAGCTTATTATCGGCAGGAGCATTGATGTACCTCTGATAAATTTATTCAATTATAGTATTGAACATACAATCAGTGGTTGTAAACCGTATTTTATTTTGAGGACCATACTTTCCTCTCTTTCTCAAATAGTATAGAATAACATCAATGTGCTGCATAAAAATAAATTTCATTATTTCTCAATGCTTCATATAATTTAACTACAATTTTTAAACAAAAAAACTACAAAATCTTTAGATGGCAGAATACTACAACTAGTCATTAAATTCTAACAAGGTATGTGTTTACCGTGTCATTGAGGACTTGCTCGGGATGTGTCAAAGTATAAAACCACTCATCTTTATCAACTTTCTCCACTCCAAGATCATACCACGACTTAAGCTGGTTATCTTTTACAGAATAACGCCTTCCTCCTATTTAAACACATAGCAATTACAATAAATATGTAGATTCAAGTGGAAATCCAAAAGATGAATGCACTCGAAAATATGAACAAATTGTGTAAACTAACCTCTTTGAAACTGTAACGGTACCAAAGTATAACCACTTATTGAATTCTTCCAACAAGTCAGGATTAACATCTTCGCCAATAACCCCAGTAAATGTATGTTTGATGAAGAAAATTGGAGGTCCAACAGAAATGCTCCCCCCAAAACTATAAAAAGGGAGAAAGGGAGTTTTAACATGCTTTCCATACTGCCTTGTTCTTCCTCGATGCACATAGGTTGTTTCATCTTCATTATGCTCGCTGAACTTAACAATCTGGGAGAAGTTCTCTGGCAGCTCAAAATCATTAAGTGTTACTTTCCTTTTTTTTAGATCTGGAGTCATTGTCCGAATCACCTACATTAATGTAGTCGGCTGGTTCACCTTCAAAATTTAAAACAAAAGAATAAGAAGACATGTTGCATCAGCTCTTTATTGAAAATTGAAACTTATATTAAACCTGTTTTTTTTCCTACAATTACAATGTAATGTATAATACCACTAAAATCTTCACAACAATCATCTCCTTGTTGTATAACGTTTTCTTCTAGAATGGGAGATTGCATTTTTGTCTCCTTCTCCTCATTTTTTGTTCTCCTGGAATGCTTACTGTAGCTTCCTGTTTTGGAGATTCTACATGCATAGTTTTCTTCTCTGTTACAATAAATATGTATAACTTAATAAAATTATAGATAATTTGTAGTAAACATTAATATCACTGCATATGAATTGTAGTTTAATTGTAGTAAATTTATTGAAATGTTGTCCTGCAGCTGATATGCAAAATGTATTGTGAAATGTGATGATAACATGTACTAAATCATACATGCATTATCTTCATCAAATGCCCTTCAAGTTGGGAAGATAAGTCAACATCTACAAGAACATTCTCCTCAATTTCTATGTCATTCACGTGCCTTGTATCTAAGAAAATCATTGGAAATATAATGCAGATTAGTTGCTGGTAATTTAGGCAATATGTAGATATATTGTAGACATGATGTAGATATGTAGATATATGTATATATATTGTAGACATAATATAGATATGTAGATATATGTAGATATATTGTAGATATAATATAGATGGTTGTTTTACTGCTGCTGGCATGCACTGGTTTAGTACTATTGCCCGAAAAGTGTTGATTGTTATTTTCTTTAGAGTGCTCATCATTTTTTGTAGAACTGCCAGTAAACTGCAGACATTTAATTTATTAGGCTATATACTTTATGAATGATAATATAAACTTAGACATGGTAAAAAATGTTGCCTACAATGAATATATTTCAAATGAAACCTTAGCATCAATGTTATCCTTTTGACTGTTTATCGCCTGTAAAACAGCCTTGATTGAATCATTGAGTAGCAGTCAAATGCTACATAGTTCTTCAAAAACCTTTTTCTTGAAAGTTCCAAGATTTGAACCAATCTACATATTAAAATAGAAAGAGTTAACGAAATAATTTGCATAACATAAATTAAAGAAACCATCTAGGATTATGTATATATGTTACCTTGTCAACATATTTTCTTAATTTTTTTATTTGTTTCACAATACCTTTCTTGTCATCTATTCCAATTGCCTGCTTATGTCCGGATGGAGATGGAGCATCTATCGGATACTCAGACTTTGTTTCAACTTCTTCAAGGATGTATTCAACTTTATCTAGCAAATTCATTCTTGAAAGCTCTTCTGGTGCTTCAATTATTTTGGTGAACTGAGTGAAAAAAAGAAATGTGAGTGACTTAGACATAATATGTATAAAATATGTAGATAATTTGTATTAGCTTGTCTGCACAGGAGTGAAAATTATTTACTTTGATCCATGATGGTTTGATCATTATATCTTCAATTGGAGATAACCATATATTGTCCTTACTAGCTGACCAACTAAGTATGCGAGGGATCGAATTAGCAACCCTTGTAGCTATATCAGTGTTGACGGTAGAGCAACACTCATACAACCATATTTGCATAGCTAGTGCAAAGCCTCGAATGAATAAAAATGAACATAAGGGTTGAGCTTGTGCCTAACGGACTGAAGCAATTGTGTATAAGATTCACTACCCCATGCGTAGTTCGCATACTGCCATGAGTCCACCAAATAGAACCTAAAATGGTCTATCAAACATACATTATCTTGTCTGAAGTACATAGGAAAAATTCTATGAGATAGAGAATACACAGCTTGACTGCATCCTCATCGTTCACCCAACTACGGTTGGTTACAATTTGTTTTAAGTATGACTTCTCAACTTTTTTCTTGTTTGAAAAATAGCTTCTCATTATTTTACTGTCATACTTAGGTGTGTAACCAAAGTATGTCACTTCCGTAAAACATCTAAGGCCACTAATCAGGGCAAACTCTCTCAAACCAAAATTCAGCCTCTCACCCTTTATCTCTGCTGAAAAAAGTCGGAACCAGATGCGTTCAATTCATACTTCATGAGAAAGATGAATTGCTTGATTTTGCATACATATTTTGGGCAGGGGAAAGAAAATACCCAAAACATATCTTCTTAAACAACTTTAAACCATTTTCAAACAATAAATCCTTGATTTGGCGAGGAATAGTGGGGTCGGATAATGTCTGGAACCTAATGATCACATAATCAACATCAGGAGGTGCAAAAAATGGTCCATTTTGCAGCAAAAGAAAAAGAAAGTTATTAAAACTTGTTTCAAAACCAGAAAATAAAATAACTACATTTATACTACAATTTATCTACAATCAGAAAAACAGAGTCAAAACCAAAAAATAAA
The DNA here is from genome assembly GCF_000390325.3 of Nicotiana tomentosiformis. Lineage (NCBI taxonomy): Eukaryota > Viridiplantae > Streptophyta > Magnoliopsida > Solanales > Solanaceae > Nicotiana > Nicotiana tomentosiformis. The sequence continues at coordinate 98,663,866 of NC_090817.1, read as the reverse complement.
ATAAGTATAGTTATATTACAATTTATCTACAATCAGAAAATAGAGGCAAAACTAAAAAACAAAATAATTATGTTTATATTATAATTTATCTAAAATCAGAAAAATATAAATCTACACAATATAGACAAAAAATCTACAACTACAAAAACAAAAATTATGCATATTCATAAGAATGAGAACAAGTTTTTCAGCTTTAAAAAAAAAATTAAAACTACTAAATTTTTACCTTATCCAAAAACTGTTGGGGAATAGTTTTAGAAGATTTTTGAACCTTCTTCTTTTTTGAAGGTTTAACACTAGGAGACACTCTATTTTTTTTTTTGCAACTTTCATGACAACTTCGTATTCGAAAAAATCATTATCGGAAGCAATTTCTTTGTCTTTCCGTTTTGCAGATTTAACAGGTATCGAGGATTCACCAGCATCCACATCGTGCTTGAATCTATAGAAATGGAGAGGGATTTTTGAAGAAGAGTGAAAAAATGTAGACTGATTTTTGAAGAAGAGTGAAAATGGGCGTTAATGGAGGGATATTAAAGTTTGTGGAGAGAGAAACGTGGGTGAGTGCAAGATACGTTGAGGGAGAAACGTGGGGGAAGTGGAAGATACGTTAGAGTGATTTTAGGACACTAATTATTAACATTAAATGTCTAAAAATGTACATAATTGGTAATTGGGTATATAATATGTAATTATATTAAAATTTGAGTAGGGAGGGTAATAAAGATTGAAATAGTGTATAGGAATGTAAAATTTCTTTCACATTTTATATGGGTCGGAATAAATTTGATCATATTTTAGTTGGGCCTATTACCACACGGACTAGGCTAGAAATCCTAACTCAAATCCAGATCCAAAACTATATGGTCCATTTTGCACATTTCAGTCACCTCAGGGTTAGGGTTAGGGTTTATCCCTCAATTTCTTCTGCCTATAAATTTCAACTCCTTTCCGTAATTTCTGAGAAATCAGATTTCTCCTCATCCATTCCCGTTTAGCTGCCTCATTTCCTCTTTCAATTTTTTTTTTTCTATTATTTTGTGTTTTGAGAAAGCCAATTAGCAGAGCAAGGGCGTCTTTCAAAAATGACGAACACTTGCATTGAAGGTTGGCCATATTTAGAAAAAGCGATTCTCCGTGCCTTTCAGATTTTATTCTCGTTTTGATTATGGCCTCGAACAAATCGCTACATTTTCACAAATCTATTCTCTACTTTTCTTTGACACGTATATGTTACTATATATATGTACAGTTTTTTGTGTGACGATTTATTTCAAAATTGATATATATGGGTATTTTCCAAAAAAGACAGAAAGATAGAGATTCTAATATGTGAGGCTGCAGTTAGATTCGTGAAAAAAAGAGAGTATGTATAATGTCAATATTGATGAAATTTCAAACTATAATTAAAGGAAATCTATGTAAATTTGGCTAACTGTTTTCTTTAATGGTAAGATGGACATTCTTTGGCTTGGACAATGGACAGGCATTTATCTAACTTAATTTGGCACGAATTTGAATTCGTGATTGCAATATGAGTGTCCCATTGAAACTAAAAAATATCTCTGTATACGTAATTAAAAGGCATCTGAATATTTTGACTGTATTGAAACAGGGAGAAAAGAGTATCTTTCATTCATCGTCCAAAATGAAGCACATGTTAATACATAGACTTAAGAGCATAATGATAAAATAATATTAGTATGATAAAAATCTGGTTAGAATAAGTATTAAGGATATACTAAAATTGTGGTAAGAGTACAAGGGCATTTGGAGAGAAGAACATTTGTGCGGTTATAATGTTAATATTTATCCGCATTACCAAGCTAAACAATTGAACCATAATTATTAAAATTGAAGTGATAGTATAAGCTAAAAAACTTAACAATAATTGTTAAAATTGAAGTGATAATGTATAGAAATGGTTAAGTGATAAAGGGTGTGTTTTGGTATAACGAAAAATATTTTCCGTGAAAAATATTTTTCAAGAAAATATTTTCTTGGAAAACAAGTAGTAATCTTATTCATTTTCGTGTTTGATATGCAAATTAAGGAAAATAATTTCTAGAGTATTCATAAATAATTTAGATACAATAAACATGAAGCTATAAATTTTCGAACCAACAATCTTCCGAATTTACAAATTTCATAAACTTTTGAACTGTTAAACTTTCGAACCCGCAAACTTTTGAACCCGTAAACTTTATAATTTCTAAACCTGCAAACTTCCAAACACATAAACTTTGAATTCATAATTTTGGAACTCGTAAAATTTTGAACATGTAAATTGAAAAATGAAAAATCCAGAATTGAAAATATAAAAAATAAAAATAAATAAAAAACAATTGCGCGCGCATCGGGGTTGGGGTGAGTGAGTGGTGCAGAAAAATAAAAAAATAAAAAATAAAAAATACAAAAAAAATTGCAGGGAGGATTGAGTGGGTGGTGCAGAAAAATAAAAAAACAAAAAACAGAAAATTAAAAATATAGAAAAAGGTAAAAACAAAACAAAAAAGAAAAATTGTGGGGGGTGGGGGTGGGTGGGTTGACGGGGTTGGGGTGGGGATTGTTGCAAAAAAATGAAAAAAGAATAGAAAATTGAAATTGGAGGGGGTTGGGATTAGATGTGATGGTATGTGAATTTTTTGGAAAATATTTTCCTAACTTTTTCTATGGAAGTTATTTTCCTTCAATTTCAGAAAAATATAATGTGATATCTAAAAAAATATTTTGTAAACTATTTTGTGCAAACAAACAGCGAAAAAATAAAAAATATTTTTCGTCCTACCAAACATAACAAAATTGTGTTTATGTTTTTCGTCCTACCAAACATAACAAAAATGTGTTTATGAAATACTCAGGACCAATAAGGAATGCAAGGTCACACCATGTACTGTACTATTGTACCTTCTGGTATTTGGGTACTTGTTCCCAAATCTAAAACAAGTGAACGAGAAATACTTCCATATTTGGAAATAAAATTGGCGAACCACCAATAATTGGAAAAGGAAAACATGTGGACCACCACTACACTTAAAAGTTATTTTTATTCCCCTTTGTCATTTAATTTCAACCAGACTGTAAATATTACTTACAAATTTACCGTCTCCGATTATCTATCATGATTTCTAAAAATAATTGTGATAAATTATTTATCATTTTAAAAGTTTAAGACAAAATTAGTAACTTATTTCATATTTTACCATTAGTAATATTTGTTCTTGAAAATAGGGATGGCACATAAATAGAATAAATATTCAATAAATAAGAGTAAAATAGTAAAATATTGTGTCGTGTAAAAGAAAAACACATCATATAATTTGAGAAGTAGACAGTACGGTCACTCTTAGAGTAACAAAAGCAAAGGAAAAAAAAGAGAACTTTTCCAACTAGAACTAATTTACACTTTACAGCACTTCACAGTTCACATTGATTTCGTATTTCAATCAAGAAAACTACCTAAACTTGTAGCTATTTAATTCTCTATTTTCATACTTCATAAATACACCACTAAAATAGGTGAAAACGTATGTACCTCAGATTAGGGGTGTACAAAAAAACTAATAAATCATACCAAATCGATAATCCGAGTCAAACCGAAAAAAAACCGACGTGGTTTGGTATTGGAAAATAAAACCGACCATAATTGGTTTGGTTTGATTTTAACTAAAAAAAGTCAAACCGAAACCAAACCACTCCGATAGTACATTTATATATTTTTAAAAAATATTTTATACATATAAATATTTATTGTAATGTAATTTATAAATATTTCTTAAACTTTTTCACAGTTTTATCTTTTAACGTATTATTTCAAGTTTAGACTTAACATTCTTGAATGATAAATAAATTTTATAACCCATAAATGTAGTAACTCAAACAAAGTTCAAATCAATACTAATGCTAACAAAAGAAATTTAATTCAATACTTGGAATGACGATAATGTTGGATAATTATTTTAGTTTTATATTTATTTATAATAAAAATACATAACTTAATTTATCTTTTTCTTTAGTGTTTAGTTATGTAATTAATATTAGTACTTATTAGCTATACTTATTTTAGCATGACTTATATAGTATTTTTAGATTATGTTAATTTTTATTATGGCTTATTAATTATCAATATTTATTTTATGTAATTTTATTATTTTATCTTTGTTATTGAATATTTTAGTATAATACTATGACTTATCTCTTATTATTGTGTTAGTTTCTTGGAAAACACATTATATAGTCGTATTTTACCAGGACTTAAGAAATATTTGGAGCACAAGTTACATATTTTATGCTATGAAGACTTTACTGGAAAATAAACCCGAAAAAACCCGACTTTATTGGTTTAATTTAGTTTATAAATTTAAAAATTCGACACCAAAGATTTGATTTGATAATTAAAAAAATCGAACCATCCCTATGTACACCCCTACTTCATATACAGTTTAGTCATAAAAAGCTAGATTTACTTTTCTCATCACTTATACCAAAGCCAGTTATAAGATTGGGGACGTTTCTCTATGTGCATTAAAAGCCTTTATAGGACTGCTGAATCATTATTGCCCACTTTAAGAAAATACTAAACCACGTACTTTGCAAGAAAACATAAGTTTGCAAAAGTTGGAAAACAAAATTGACCACTTTCATGACCAAGATATTATTAGATTAAATTAGATTTGGAGTATATTAGAAGTAACTTATAATTAGAAGTATAAGAAGGGGAGCTATGGAGATTGTCTTTTGTCTCCGTATCACATATAAGTCAGAGGTTCGAACCGTGTAAGCAACCATTAATGTTTGCATATATTTGCATTAAGATATGATATGACCTATAGGTCACAAATTCGAACTGTGAAGGCAGCCATTAATGTTTGCTTTAGGATATGATATGACCTTATAGGTCACAAGTTCGAACCGAGAAAACAACCACTAATATTTGCATTAGGATATGATATGACCTATAGGTCACATATTCGAACCGAAGAAGCAACCACTTAATAAACCGTTTAAATCAAACCTCTTATAGGGTACGACGTCGTACTCTGTATAAACATGTGGAATCCCTCTTATAGGGTACGACCTTTGCCCGTACCGCATAAACGTATGGGATCCCTGGTACACCAGGCTGCCTTTTTAGAAGTAACTTATAAATTTGAGGGCACTCAACTAATTCACCGAATAATACTAACTCCTTGCAAGATCATGACAAGTATAAAAATTGCATTAAGATTTGATATCATGTTTAGTCACAAAAGCACTAGCAAGGGAGACAAACTCATACAGTTCAGAACATTTCAAAGAGGGAAAAAACCAAAGAAACTACAGCTGTTCCTATATAGCAGAGACCTAACAACACAAACAGAAACAACTGTATCTACATCTCAGCACAATCATCCCCAGTAAAAATCTCTTCCCATAAAGAAACCAATAAATGTGAATTGCAAAGACATTGGAGATTTAAACACACTATCTATAAAAGAGATCCTATATGATCAGAGACTTGCTGGAGAGACCAACACAAACACAACCTTGTTTCTTTCATTTGTTGTGCAACTTAGAGCTTCACCTCTCTATCATATATCCAGCTAAATGGCATGATTGGTCCTTGTTTTGCCCTACCCTGAGCTCTTTCTTCCAATCTTCGGATTCTTGGTGGCAACCCGCATACGTATTCCTGAGCTTTTCTTCCTTCTCCAGATAATCCAGTAAGATCAGCCACTTTCCACCTACCTACAAGAAACTCCAGTATATCTGCATAGTCTTTAGCAGTGTAGACGCCGAGACGCTGAGCAACTGCTGAGAAGTGATCAAAGAGGTTGTCGTCGCGCCCATCGTACATCAAGTGTGCTGGCATAGATATCTTTTTCCTCATCATATCAGCAAATGCTAGCACAGTGCCATCAGGGTCGATCTCGAAAAGCTTTTCAACAATCTTGGTGTAGGCTGTCTCGTGGCGCTTCTCGTCTGCAGCAATTATCCCGCATATTTGAGCTAGCTTGATGTCCCCATGCTCCTTAGCAAGTCTAGCTGTGTTCCCATGGGAGACAAAAGTTGCCCTCTCTTGGAATGATGTGTAAATAAATCCTAGGTATGGATTGTTTTCTGTCCTAGGATCCTGAAACATTTTGGACAAATGAAACATATGCAAACAGCAGATTGACACATCAAATTGTATGGCACTGTAACAAAACACTAAGTCTCTATTCTGCCATTTACTGAACAAAGTAGGTTAAAAAAACAAAAGAAAATATCACCTGTTTGGATTCTCTTGAGAGACGAGTTCTGTTCTTTGTTTCGAGAGGAGGGAAACAGAATTTGTAAACCAGATGAGGGAACAACGTATGACGACACTATGAATTAATCTCTCAGCATATGGGTAAATATTGTTTTCTAGATATTGAAGGTGCTTACATGTATTCATAAGTTTAAAACAGCCCACTGATTGTATATTTATCTGATAGTCTCAGCACGTATAAGATGACGTTTTCCAGCTTTAATAGATAGTATGATTGTAGAGGGAATTTTGAAACTAAAGCTTAAATAGGCAGAACTCACCATTCCAGATCCAATTAAGTATTGGATTGTCTTCTCAATAGCTCTCATGTCCACTCTACCTGAAAGATAAAGATACTTGTTGAGGAGGTCACCGTGCCGGTTCTCTTCGGCAGTCCAGGCCCGTGTCCAAATGGCCCAAGAAGTAGGGCTTGCTCCGGTTTCATCACGGACACCATCCAGTGTATTAAGCATAGTCTGATATGTTGGAAGGGCTTCTTCTGTGATCATATCCCCAACTAGAACAACAAAATAATCATCTGGAATCTCCTTAGCCCTCTCCCTCAATTCCTTGACTTGTTCATGAAATCCGTCTGAAGCAGGATCGGGCAGGAAATCCTGTGGTTGCCAGCATTTTTCCACTGGTTTCAGGTGAACCAATAAATTTTGATCCGCCCAGTCCTCCATAGATTTAAAAATCTCAATTTTTTGAGGCGGCATAGAGTGTGTTACTTGAACATGAACCTCACGAGGAGGAGAAAAAGGCTTCTTTGTCTCAACTTCCCTAGACAGAATGAAAAAGAAAACCAAATTATAAGAGAGAGTCAAGCAAAAATCTTAATCTGCGACATACATATCGAAATTGTATATGGGAACAAATACTAAGTTTGCATTCAACAAGGCAATCACGAATTGTAATCGTTGGCATGCAGTACCAATAAGATGGAAACCAAGATCCTATATATGAAATATTGTCTTTAGGTTCATTTTACAATCTCCACAACCAGAGGCATTAGCATGGTGAAATATGATTTCAGCTTGAAAATATATTAGTGTTCTGAACAAAGGAATCACATGTTTTGAAAGGTTCGGGCATTTTGTTCTAAAGGTTCCCTAGTGATTTTTGTTTTATAAGGAAAGTTAAGAAGGAAGTGCAAAGGTTTCCTAGTAAGCATAGTTGTCTAATCAGTGGAGAAAAGGCTTAACAATCAGATATGATAGAGCAACTCCACCAATATGTTTTTTCAGACGGAATTGGCCCCTATCATCAACTAAAGGTACAAAGATTTTTTCCATATTTCAATTGCAGGAGTCCCTGATGATGAAGTCCATGCATATATTAAATCTACTTTATACATTTTAAGCATCTTAGGGCTCATTTTAAAGGACGGATAAAACTAATCAGAAAAAATAAAATCCATACAACCAGGTAGTTAAGGGGAAGTAGGTTGAGACTCCAAATGAAAAGAAAAACCAAGGGAAAAATCAAGAAAAACTTATGCTAAAAGAATAAGAAAATAAGCTAGAAAACAAGCATGTTCCTAAGTGAATTGATAACTAATGACTAATGAGTGCACCAATTGAGGCAGAATTATGCATGTAAAGAAGGCACTAATATGTTTTCATTCATGCATCATCACTTCAACCAAATCTATATTGGACAAGTAATTTAGAACTATTAATAGACGAGGGATCCAATCACATTACAGTCCAAATGAGCTAACATCAAATGCCAAGAAACAGAAAATCAAAAAACAACAAAGGTCTAAACAAACAAATTCTTGCACACAAGACGGGTGACCTAGCAGTCCTTGAAGTGGGTGAAAATCATGGGAGATTAGCAGAGACAAAAAAGACGCTAGGTGATTTCTTCCTATTTACTAAGCGTGGGAGTGTGCTGGGAGGATGTAGTCGGTAGTCGGTAGAGAAGTTGAGGTACATGATAGCTAGCCCGAACGCCACCGCTATCAAAAGAAGAAAAAAACAAATGAACGCTCCTAGAAGCCTGACACATTGGAAAAGTCCAAAAAATAACTAAGTAAATGAATACCTGGCCAGAAATCCTGAAATTTCCGGCTTTACTACTGACAGGGCCAACTCACTTTTGTTTGACACAGAAAATACGCTTCTAGAAAGCACTGGTAATGAAACTACTGAAGTCACTGAAAAATTCACAGGGAAAAAAAGCATAGAATTGTATACAGCCTCAATCAAATTTAAAGGTTATGCACCTTCTCCACCAACAAAATTAAAAAAAAAAAGAAGGAAAGGAAGCATGGAATATAAATTTTAAATGAAAAAGAACGGTCATGAGTCAAAGAAAATACAAATATTATTGAATTATCATACCAGGAGAGAGAGAGAGAGAGATCTTAAATGAATCATTTAGAGAAAATTAAACGACCTCATTCTTTTTTAAATGGAAAAAATAGTTATATTTCACAGTCAACTAAAGAACCTCATTATGGAATCAAGAAGGTAAACCAGTTGGGGACCAACTAGCCATAAAATCAGTCAACTCTAGGATGTAGCTGAAACCAACATATCTAGCCTTTGAGACCTAATTCCCAACAAATTAAATTAGACAATTGAAAAACAATTTTAGAATCTGAGTTTCCTTCCACATAAAAAAAAAAAAAAAACAAGAAAATTTCAGACTCTGTATACCATTAAATTCTCTTCCTTCCCCCCCCCCCCCCATGTCAGAGAACAGAACTACTAGTAATAAATCCTGAAAACTCCACATATGTAAGGCATATAGCACAAGTAAACTAGAGAAAATAAATCAGCATGCTCAAAGACACTCAGGAAAAGTGAACTGCACAGAAATATTCACAATGTCATTTGCATAAACCTTCAGAAACAGCACCCAATAATCAACTTTTTAGAAGAAACCCCAAACAACAAACTTGAGGAAAGAACAGTAAAAGTTATAGTTGCCCAAATCTCTTCAAGATTAATACCATCAATGTTTAGCCTAAGAAACAAAAAAGAAGCAGCTCACATACAGATAAATCAATTCAAAAGACAAAATAGAACTAAAGTTAAATAAAAAATCCAATAAAAAAGTAGTCAAGAAACAATCTTTTTTTAACAAAGATCCAAGTGTTAATATATAAAATGAAAAGGAAGTAATGGGTTTCAACAATAAACTAAAAGGCAACTGAAAGAGCATTAAAAGAAAAGATAAAGAGAGTGAAACTCACGTTACACCTGAAATCTTTCTTACCAACTTTTATATATAAGAACAAGAATAAATTAAAAATGCAAACTGAAGGAAAAAACATAAAAAGAAAATGAAAAGATGATACTTACTTTGTACCAGAACGAAGGCTAGCAGCCATGAAAAACTTAGGAGATCTAAGGCTCACCATTGGTGGAAGAACAAAAGAAGAGTATTTGTGAGATTGAAAGTTGAAGGCATTCAACTTCAACGCCATTTTCTCTACTTTTCCTCAATCCTTTCTTCTTCTTCTTCTTTTTTCTTGTGATTTTGGTTTCTTTTATTCAGGATTTGTTTCCTCCACAGAACTGAAAGCGAATAGCAAACTTATATGAGAAATGAGCGGACAAGTGGGACAGGCCTAACCCAGTTGGACTTAACAATATTTCACTGGAAAAAATAAGTACTGTACTTGAAATTTCAGCAAATTTTACCCCTAAATTTCTTCTTATTTACCTTATTGACCTTTTATTAAAAAAACCAAATGTGTGAGTTCATTACTTTACTTCTCTTGTTGTTAACTAATTTTAATCTAATGTTATTTATATAAAAGATTTAAATCACAATTATTTGTCTTATACATTCCCGTTGCTAATATGACTATATTTGATTATGTATATATAAAATCACGATATATAGTGATATTAGTAACGTTTTGATAAGACATTCTTGGTGTACTAAAGAGTAACTTCAACTTCAATTGGGGTAAAATTGAACTCAAAGAAGGGGCAAAAGAGTCAATATGAGTGGGTAAGGGAAAAGTCCACAATTGTCAACAGCATCTTTGAATTTAGTGTGAAAAAAAAAGGAAAAATTAAAGGGTGTTGATGTGGTCGAGGAGAGAGTGCGGTGAATTTTAAGGCACGAAAAAACCTTTGCCAAGTATATTCCACTTGGCATTATTTCTTCTTTTTCGATTGCATGGAATCCATTTGTACACTTCATTTCTTTATTTATTGCCAAGTTTTCAAACATGCACACCCCCGTGCAAAAGAAGAAAAAAAGAGAGTAGAGTGGGCTAAAACGCTACCTATTGAAATATTATTTTTATTTTTTTAATTTAATTTCGAAACCTCTAAATAAGAATAAATGATTCTAACTTATCTCACTGACTCCTTTTGTCCTCTTCCTCGGTTTCTCCTTCCTCTGAAGACGGCAATAAAATAAGTTTCTCTTTCTGCTTGTTTTTGGACAACTTAAATATCACATAATAGGAGCAATGCAGCAGAAATGAGACTATCAAGTAAAAACAAGGAAGGGCTCATGTGATTTTTTTTAACAAAAGCATTATTCATAGAATTTTTTTAGCGATTATCAAATCATGGGAATAGACAATATATTCGCGAAATCTACTTTCTCTTCATTTTCTAAATTTTTATTTTTGTTGTTCAAAGTTTACTCAGTGTCTCACTTTTTCTGTAGACATTATTCATTGATTATTATGTATATACAACCACACATTTTAATTAAATTCCGGACGGATTAAATAGTGAGAAAGATATTAAAGTTGAAAGGATAACTCTACTCTTTAAGGGATGGAAAATTATCTATATGTCGCGTTTAGTTTATCAGTAGTTTTCACTGAAATATCACAATTATAAATGTGATGGTTAAAAAATTTCATTAGCAAGTAGAAATATCTTGTCGAGTCTCAAACTTCGCTCAAATGCAATAGTCCTCTTATGAACCTCTTCCTAGCCCCGGATGGTGTTGTTCAGCTGACAATAAATGGGATAAAACTTACGGAAATTAATGATCAAGTTTTAGCACACGCAGAAAAGGTTAGATAATATTTTTTTATTTGTATAATTGTTGGTGTACAGAATTATTCTAAATCTAAAAGATAATAAGTATCTCATAAAATGATCGAGATATAAAAAATATATATCGGATAATATAATTAAGATACGCGTGAGCTAACCCAATGAACAATATATTTAAAGAAAATAAGAAGGCGACCTCTCTTACTCTATTTTTCTAAAGCATGTACCTTACATTATATGTCGACTTAGATTGAAGCTCCCAAAGTCAAGTACTTTTTTTTAGTATAAACATGTGAGAAGTTAAATAACTTTTATGAGAGTCACTCTCCTAAGTCCTAACCAAGTAAAACATCACTAGTATGGACCGAAAACAAGCCTCTTGACGTCGTCGCCGTCGGTTTTAATTACTCAAAAGTCTTTCGAAAGCATTTATGTAGAGGAAATTTGGAGTGGTCATTAACTTAAAAGTTACCGTGCCAAACCAACAATTGTTATCATAGCAATTTCTTATTTGTATAAGCTTTGGTAGACAAAATTATTCCAAATCTAAAAGATAATAAATATCTCATCGAGATATACAAACATGTGAAAAGTTAAATAATTTTTATGAGAGTCACTCTCCTAAGTCCTAACCAAGTAAAACATCACTAGTATGGACCGAAAATAAGCCTCTTGGCTGTCGTCGCCGTTGGTTTTAATTACTCAAAAGTCTTTCGAAAGCATTTATGTAGAGGAAATTTGGAGTGGTCGTTAACTTAAAAGTTACCATGTCAAACCAACAATTGTTATCATAGCAATTTTTACCTAATATGATAATATAATTAAGATGTGCGTGAACTGACCCAATTAACAATAGTTTTAAAGAAAATAAGAAGGCGACCTCTCTTACTCTATTTTTCTAAAGCATGTGCCTTACTTTATATGTCGACTTAGATTGAAGCTCCCAAAGTCAAGTACTTTGTTTTAGTACAAACATGTGAGAAGTTAAATAACTTTTATGAGAGTCACTCTCCTAAGTCCTAACCAAGTAAAACATCACTAGTATGGACCAAAAACAAGCCTCTTGGCCGTCTTCGTCGTTGGTTTTAACTACTCAAAAGTCTTTCGAAAGTATTTATGTATAGAAAATTTGGAGTGGTCGTTAACTTAAAAGTTACCGTGTCAAACCAACAATTGTTATCATAGTAATTTCTTATTTGTGTAAGTTTTGGTGGACATAATTATTCCAAATATAAAAGATAATAAATATGTCATAAAATGATCGAGATATACAAACATGTGAAAAGTTAAATAACTTTTATGAGAGTCACTCTCCTAAGTCCTAACCAAGTAAAACATCACTAGTATGGACCGAAAATAAGCCTTTTGGCCGTCGTCGCCATTGGTTTTAATTACTCAAAAGTCTTTCGAAAGCATTTATGTAGAGGAAATTTGGAGTGGTCGTTAACTTAAAAGTTACCATGTCAAACCAACAATTGTTATCATAGCAATTTTTACCTACTATGATAATATAATTAAGATGCACGTGAGCTGACCCAATTAACAATATTTTTAAAGAAAATAAGAAGGCGGCCTCTCTTACTCTATTTTTCTAAAGCATGTACCTTACTTCATATGTCGACATAGATTGAAGCTCCCAAAGTCAAGTACTTTGTTTTAGTACAAACATGTGAGAAGTTAAATAACTTTTATGAGAGTCACTTTTCTAAGTCCTAACCAAGTAAAACATCACTAGTATGGACCAAAAACAAGCCTCTTGGCCGTCTTCGTCGTTGGTTTTAACTACTCAAAAGTCTTTCGAAAGAATTTATGTAGAGGAAATTTGGAGTGGTCGTTAACTTAAAAGTTACCGTGCCAAACCAACAATGGTTATCATAGCAATTTCTTATTTGTATAAGTTTTGGTAGACAGAATTATTCCAAATCTAATAGATAATAAATATCTCATCGAGATATACAAACATGTGAAAAGTTAAATAACTTTTATGAGAGTCACTCTCCTAAGTCCTAACCAAGTAAACCATCACTAGTATGGACCGAAAATAAGTCTCTTGGCCGTCGTCGCCGTTGGTTTTAATTACTCAAAAGTCTTTCGAAAGTATTTATGTAGAGAAAATTTGGAGTGGTCGTTAACTTAAAATTTACCATGTCAAACCAACAATTGTTATCATAGCAATTTTTACCTAATATGATAATATAATTAAGATGCGCGTGAGCTGACCCAATTAATAATATTTTTAAAGAAAATAAGAAGGCAACCTCTCTTACTCTATTTTTCTAAAGCATGTGTCTTACTTTATATGTCGACTTAGATTGAAGCTCCCAAAGTCAAGTACTTTATTTTAGTACAAACATGTGAGAAGTTAAATAACTTTTATGAGAGTCACTCTCCTAAGTCCTAACCAAGTAAAACATCACTAGTATGGACCAAAAACAAGTCTCTTGGCCGTCGTCGTCGTCGTCGTTGGTTTTAACTACTCAAAAGTCTTTCGAAAGCATTTATGTAGAGGAAATTTGGAGTGGTCGTTAACTTAAAAGTTACCGTGCCAAACCAACAATTGTTATCATAGCAATTTTTTATTTGTATAAGCTTTGGTAGACAAAATTATTTCAAATCTAAAAGATAATAAATATCTCATCGAGATATACAAACATGTGAAAAGTTAAATAACTTTTATGAGAGTCACTCTCCTAAGTCCTAACCAAGTAAACCATCACTAGTATGGACCAAAAACAAGCCTCTTGGCCATCGTCGCCGTTCGTTTTAATTACTCAAAAGTCTTTCGAAAGCATTTATGTAGAGGAAATTTGGAGTGGTCGTTAACTTAAAAGTTACCATGTCAAACCAACAATTGTTATCATAGCAATTTTTACCTACTAAGATAATATAATTAAGATGCGCGTGAGCTGACCTAATTTATAATATTTTTAAAGAAAATAAGAAGGCGACCTCTCTTACTCTATTTTTTTAAAGCATGTACCTTACTTTATATGTCGACCTAGATTGAAGCTCCCAAAGTCAAGTACTTTGTTTTAGAACAAACATGTGAGAAGTTAAATAACTTTTATGAGAGTCACTCTCCTAAGTCCTAACCAAGTAAAACATCACTAGTATGGACCAAAAACAAGCCTCTTGGCCGTCATCGTCGTTGGTTTTAACTACTCAAAAGCATTTATGTAGAGAAAATTTGGAGTGGTCGTTAACTTAAAAGTTACCGTGTCAAACCAACAATTATTATCATAGCAATTTCTTATTTGTGTAAGCTTTGGTGGACATAATTATTCCAAATATAAAAGATAATAAATATCTCATAAAATGATCGAGATACACAAACATGTGAAAAGTTAAATAACTTTTCTGAGAGTCACTCTCCTAATTCCTAACCAAGTAAAACATCACTAGTATGGACCAAAAACAAGCCTTTTGGCCGTTGTCGCCGTTGGTTTTAATTACTCAAAAGTCTTTCGAAAGCATTTATGTAGAGGAAATATGGAGTGGTCGTTAACTTAAAAGTTACTATGTCCAACCAACAATTGTTATCATAGCAATTTTTACCTACTATGATAATATAATTAAGATGCGCGTGAGCTGACCCAATTAACAATATTTTTAAAGAAAATAAGAAGGCGGCCTCTCTTACTCTATTTTTCTAAAGTATGTACCTTACTTTATATGTCGACATAGATTGAAGCTCCCAAAGTCAAGTACTTTGTTTTAGTACAAACATGTGAGAAGTTAAATAACTTTTATGAGAGTCACTCTCCTAAGTCCTAACCAAGTAAAGCATCACTAGTATGGACCAAAAACAAGCCTCTTGGCCGTCGTCGTCGTTGGTTTTAATTACTCAAAAGTCTTTCGAAAGCATTTATGTAGAGAAAATTTGGAGTGGTCGTTAACTTAAAAGTTACTATGTCCAACCAACAATTGTTATCATAGCAATTTTTACCTACTATGATAATATAATTAAGATGCGCGTGAGCTGACCCAATTAATAATATTTTTAAAGAAAATAAGAAGGCGGCCTCTCTTACTCTATTTTTCTAAAGTATGTACCTTACTTTATTTGTCGACATAGATTGAAGCTCCCAAAGTCAAGTACTTTATTTTAGTACAAACATGTGAGAAGTTAAATAACTTTTATGAGAGTCACTCTCCTAAGTCCTAACCAAGTAAAGCATCACTAGTATGGACCAAAAATAAGCCTCTTGGCCGTCGTCGTCATTGATTTTAACTACTCAAAAGTCTTTCGAAAGCATTTATGTAGAGAAAATTTGGAGTGGTCGTTAACTTAAAAGTTACCGTGTCAAACCAACAATTGTTATCATAGCAATTTCTTATTTGTGTAAGCTTTGATGGACATAATTATTCAAAATATAAAGCTAATAAATATCTCATAAAATGATCGAGATATACAAACATGTTAAAAGTTAAATAACTTTTATGAGAGTCACTCTCCTAAGTCCTAACCAAGTAAAATATCACTATTATGGACCGAAAACAAGCCTCTTGGTCGTCGTCGCCGTTGGTTTTAATTACTCAAAAGTCTTTCGAAAGCATTTATGTAGAGGAAATTTGGAGTGGTCGTTAACTTAAAAGTTACCGTGCCAAACCAACAATGGTTATCATAGCAATTTTTTATTTGTATAAGCTTTGGTAGACAGAATTATTCCAAATATAAAAGATAATAAATATCTCATAAAATGATCGAGATATACAAACATGTGAAAAGTTAAATAACTTTTATGAGAGTCACTCTCCTAAGTCCTAACCAAGTAAAACATCACTAGTATGGACCGAAAACAAGCCTCTTGGCCGTCGTCGCCGGTTTTAATTACTCAAAAGTCTTTCGAAAGCATTTATGTAGAGGAATTTTGGAGTGGTCGTTAACTTAAAAGTTACCATGTCAAACCAACATGGTTATCATAGCAGTTTTCACTTGTTGACACTTAACTATTAAACTAGTTTATATATATGTGTAATTGATGAAAATAAATATTAGTACATTGATACAATATATAGTTGAATTCAAAATTTGCTTAATGAATTTAGTGTAATTACTTTTATACTAGTATTTATAGTTATAAATATTTTGTTATTTATGATACAAATATGTTATGTTGTTGTATCTCATCTAGCATCTCTTTGTAAACTCTACATTCATAATGTCATTATACAAACAAACAAAAAAATAGTTCTTCATTTAAAGTTGATCAAAATTATAGACAAGCCAAATAAACTTCTTCTTGTGTAAAACAATTGTCTGGATTCTTATTGATTTAAGTCTATTCCCTTATTTGCACGTTCATCCAATACCAAATAAAAGTTAATACTATATATCCTAAACTCACCCCGAATGCACTCTGCTAATAACAATTTTGAAATTTCAAGAGTTCACAATGTTGAGGTCAATTTTTCAAAATTATAGGGGGGAAATGACAGGGGATTGCAAATTCACATAGTATGGTTATAACTTAATTTATTTCTAAAATAATACCATATTAACTCAGACTTCTAGAAATTTAAAGTTAAGATTAAATTAACAGAAAAAGGAGAACATGCATTGGTGATGAATGTTCAAGATTTTTAGGTAATCAATTATTGGTAATTTGGAGGGAAAAAAAATACTATATACCTTAGAGGCTAAGAACTAAAAAAAACTTTAATGGCCACGTGCTAAACTCCAAAAGTATATTTATAAAAACTGGTCAAATAAGGAAAAAAGTTAATAAGGTAAATTTTAATTGAATTTGAAGTCATAAATATTATGATCTTCTTAAGTAAAATTTTAGTGGATTTTGAAGTCCTAAATATTAGGAAAATAAAATGACTATTTTGTCTAGTGTGAAATTAAGTAAAAAAGGTGAACGACATTTTGATAGGGACTTCGTGCTTTTAACATATATATATATATATATATATATATATATATATAAACAATTCACGCAGATATTGACAGAAAGCGGGATCAAGTACAAGTTGAGACATAAATATTGATTAGTTGCTTTTAGATGAAAGGTTCCATCTAAAAGTGTATTTGAGTGCTGTGGCCAATGAAGAGTGTATTTGAGGAGTTAAGGGTTATTTTAAAAAAATTTAGGATCTATAAGAACACACACCATAATTAATGGGGTTTCTTACGTACAAAGATATAGGAATAGAAGCTTTTCCAGCTCACTTGTTTTACGTGGAGACAAAACCATAACAAGTTGTAAATTTTACGTTTGAAATAAATTCAGTAGGAAAACTAGAAATATGATTGCAATACTAGTCTAACAATTCGGTTGAAGAATACAACTTATGGCATTGATAAGCATAACTTGCTAATTGCTATTAGCTAAATAAATTTGGACATTTGGTTGAACCTCACCCAATTTTCACATTTTACTCGTCCCATTATTCTGGTTATGACAATTGATTCACAAATTTCTAAATTTTAGAGTCATCATTTTTTCTCTTGGAAGAGATGGATATATCAGCGCAATAAGCTTCAGAAAGTAAGAATATACACGAAAAAATGTATTATTTCTTGAGCTGTGAGAACCGTTTCATTTAAAATGTTAAATTTGTTATTGAATTCGGAGAACAATCTCATTTATTTATATCGTATATCCTCTCTACGCTCTTTCACGCTGACATTTAATCTTTTTTCAAGTTAAGTTAAGCATTCAAGGGTATTTGGTTTTATGGCTGACTGGAGATTTTAAACTCTCAACCTTTGCCTACTTTGATACCACATAATATAAGTTGCTACATTTAAAAATTTAAACTATTAAAATTAGATATTATTAATTGTGAAACATGTCATTTGAATATTTATTTATTTATTTGTATAAGTGGGTTGGACAATAGTCCCTTATTGGCTATTGCCTTCACAAATCATTTCAAACATTTTGATTATAAGGTGTCAAAATTAACACATAAAAACTTCAATCTATTCAATACGTCTAAGCTTAAGCGGGTTGATAATAAATATATTAATTTTTAGTTGATTTGTTCAAATGTGTGAATGAACTTTAGACTACCTAAATCGTGTGAAAAAAGTTAGATTTCTTTTATTGCATTTTAGGTATATTTCGCTCCGGATTTTTACATGCTTTGCCTCTATATCCAAAAAAGAAGTTTTCGCTCGAATGATTAGACAATTTATAAGAAACAAACAAAGAATGGAATATAATATTGAGTTAAACATACTAAGTTATAATTCATGCTAGTTAATTTGCCCGCGCTACGCGCGATAAAATATACCTTTTGTATATATAATGGAGACATAAGATATAAAAAATAAAATAACAAAAAATAAATTTAAAATAAAGATATAATTGTAAGACATGAATTATTACAAAAAATAAAAACAAGTGTACAACAAAAATACATATGAACACATAAAATAGAAAACATAAATACAAATGAAAGCATCACCTACTTTCTCTTAGAGATTTATAATTAACGGCCCTCTTATAGAGAAAAGTGTAATATAAATTGTCTAGCATCCTTTTCGATTTAAAGGTTGTTAAGTTCATAAACAAAGACAATAGTATTAGTGATTTTATTTAGAGTTAACATTTTGGGCTTTTTTCACTTTTAGCATGCGCTAGAAACTATTTACATTCAGTAGCTAAAAAATTATATAAAATTTGTATCTTTTTTGTATGTAACATGCATAATGTATGTGTGTGTATATATACATACATACAATTTTCGGCTATTATTTTAAAAGCGGTTATACAATGTCATTTTTCCAACATTTTTCACTATTGGAGACTCTAAGTTCTCTCCCTTCCACTCATGTATGATTACTATTCATAGATGACACTTATTATGATTCAATAATGTGCCACACGGAGATCGAAAATAAAAGCAAAGGAATTATCTATCACGTCAAAATAAAGACAAAGACCAAATAATGTGTTTATTATATCTCGGAAGTCCAGTAATTAATATAACAAAAAAAATTGTCCGGAGACATTTATAGACACATAGTTACAATGAATTGTGAAATATAGCATCATATTATTGTTTCCGATATAATATTAGTTATTGCGATAGTATTTGTAAAACCACATATTGGAAAAATAAGTTTGTTGGTTCAAAAAATGTGTCGCCTTAACATTTTCACCGGGAAAAAAAGACGAAAAAGGAAAACTGAAGAAAAGTATAAAACGAAAATATTAATTACCGGGAGATCCCGAAGGGGAAAAAAATTATCTATCATCACCACTGTTTAAATGGCATAAAACCTGCGAAAAGCAAAAACTATCATCGGATGCTACTTTGGCAAGTTTTTTTCTTTCTGCAATATTATCCATGTACTTAAATTGACACCTACAAAAATTATAAGACAAAAAGATAACCGGGAAAAAAGAAAAGAAAATAGTTAAAGACTAATAAATTCTCTCTATCATAAAAAAAACGTGTGTGTAAGAAAAAACCGCTCTCAGTCTCATCCAGCGCACGTTAGAGTGCATGTGCTAACGTACGCCAACTGCCATGGGGAGGGGACGGCCGAAGAAAATTGCAACCACGAGCCAAGTAACTCATTACACAGGAACGAGCACTCCAATTCTGAGGAATGAGAGCAATATGGTTAGAGATCAAGGGGAAGCTCCAATGGAACAGTGGCCGCCATTGTCAACCACGAAGGAAGGTATGAAAACTCCACTGGATAAAGGCAATCATAGTGGTAAAGTAGTTGTTGATGGTCCGATGATACATGCAAGCCCTAATGTAAGCAAAAATGTGACAATTGGTAAGAGTTCTGCACCAATTATTGGTGAACTAGGGGAAAAAGGGACTACATCAGAGATAACTCAACCTCAAATGAATTTACCTCCTGTAGAGGCTGATAAAGGGCAGAAACAGTGGGCAAATCTATTCGTGGGATCGAATTTTACAGCAAAAGGTATGGATCTGAGTTTTATTGCACCAACTATCAAAAATGGTGAGGTGATTGTGGAACTCTGCAAGGAAGAAATTGAGAAGGAGACTCAGAAGTGGAAGCAAGTGTTAATTCTGTATGTTGTTGGAGGAAGTCCAACAATAGGTGTCATGGAAAGGTACATTGCTAGTATGGAACTTTGTAGCAAAGCCTAAGGTGTATTTTCACAATAATGGATATTTTGTGGTTCGTTTCAATTCTATTGAAGATAGGGATGAAGTATTGTATTCACGACCTCACATGTTGAATAACAAGCCTATCATTGTCAAAATGTGGTCTGTTGATTTTGATTTCAATAAAAAGGTGCTTCAAACTATACCAGTGTGGGTCAAGTATCCTAATTTGCCTTTGAATTGCTGGGGATATAGGTCACTAAGTAGGATAAGTAGTGGTTTGGGAATCCCTCTATATGCTTGTCACGACCCGAAATTTTTCACCGACGGGACCGTGATGGCGCCTAACATTTCACTTGCTAGGCAAGCCAACGTTAGAAAAATCGTTAAACCAATTCCTTATTTCCATTCAGTAAATAATAATAATTAACTAAGATGAAATATAATAAGTGCGGAATATCATAAAATTGTATTAATTACTACCACCCGGATCTGGAGTCATAATTCACGAGCATTCTAGAATTTACTACAAGTAATAGTCTGAAAGAAATACAATTGTCTGAATGAAAGAAAATAGTAGGCCATAAAAGATAGACCGGGACTTCAAGGTCTGTGAACGCCGACAGATCTACCTTGAGTCTCCGGACAACGGACCAGTAGCAAACCTCGATCAACTTGAGCCGATATCAAAATCTGCACAGAAAGTGCTTAGTGCAGCATCAGTACAACCGACCCCTTGTACTGGTAGTGACGAGGCTAGGACAAGACACCTACATATAACCTGAATAGTATAATTATGCTAGTGGCAACAACAGTAAATAAAGCAATAACGCAAAAATAATGGGAAGGGGACATACAATGGGGGAATACAATATAAAGAGTGAGAATAATAAAAAGACAGAATTAAACAGAAAATCCTTAAATGAATTGAGCAATTAAAACATCAAAGGAAAATTGCACGACATCACCCTTCGTGCTTTTACTCTCAACCTCACCAAATAAATAAATAGAACGGTACGGTATCACCCTTCGTACTTTTACTCTCAACCTTACCAAATAAATAAATAGAACAGCACGGCATCACCCTTCGTGCTTTTCACTCTTCCTCACAATATAGATAATGCATGCACGGTATCACCCTTCATGCTTTTCACTCTTCCTCACAATATAAATAATGCATGCACGGCATCACCCTTCATGCTTTACACTCTTCCTCACAATATAAATAATGCATGTACGACATCACCCTTCGTGCTTTACACTCCTCCTTACCAATCACCAAATCAATAACAATGGATAGATAAGAGTATCATAAAGAAACCAGTATTTTACCCATAATCAATAACACAATGTAATCTCAACCTTGAATCAATATTCGAAAGTTACCAAATCTCAGTGAAATCAGATATGAGTCACCCATCATTTTAAATAACCCGATAAGCATGGATAGTAGAATTTAAGGCTACAAAATAGACAAGAATAGAATTTCACTCGCATGCTATGACTCGATAATGACGCATAGATGCTCGTCACCTCACCTATACATCGTATTTAACAACCAAACACGTAGCAAATAAACACATAATACTTATTCCCTCGAGACAAAGTTAGACACGACACTTACCTCGCTCTGAAGGCCACTTAATTCTCAATCACAGCTTTTCCTTTGGAATTCACCTCCAAATCACTCGTATCTATTCAAAAATGACTCAATAATATCAAATATTGCTAAAGGAATCAATTATTTTTCATAAATTAAATTTCCCAAATTTTCCTCCAAAAAGTCAAAAAATCGACCCCGGGCCCGCTTGGTCAAAAACTGAGGTTCGGACCAAAATCCTTTTACCCATTCACCCCCAAGCCCGAATATGTAATTAGTTTTGGAATCTGATCTCAAATTGAGGTTTAAATCCCCAAATTTTCGAAATCCCTAGTTTCTACCCTAACCCCTAATTCTACCATGAAAACTCTAGATTTTAGGTTGAAAATTCAAGAAATATAACGGGTAATTGAAATAAAATGGTTTAGAATCACTTACCAACAATTTAGGGAAGAAATGGCTCTTGAAAAATCGCCTCTCACCATTTGGTTTTTGAGAAAATAAATTTTTGGCTAAAATCCCGTTTTTGGATTCTGTTAAGTGCTGGGCGACAGTGTTCATCGCGTTCGCAAGAGCACTGTCGCGTTAGCGAAGGGTACTGCTGCCAAGCCTTCGTGTTCGCGAGGCCCAGCTCGCGTTCGCGATGGTTACTCCCCCTGGCCTTCGCGTTCGCGAGTCATTGCTCGCGTTCGCGATGAAGAAACGGCTGACTCCCCCTCCCCAATGCCTAACACTACGCGTTCGCGATGGGTTTGTCGCGTTGGCGAAGGGTAACACCCCCATCGCTTCGCGTTCACGACCAAGCCTTCACGTTCGCTAAGAAAAAATCTTCAGCTGCCCAGTTTACTCTTCGTGTCCGCGAGAGTACCTTCGCGAACGCGAAGAAGGACATGCCAGAACATCTGTTGCAGCAAAATACCAGATTTCCAAAGTCCACAACATTCCGTGGCCTATTCGAAACTCACTCGATCCCTCGGGACTCCAAACCAAATATGCACACAAGTCTAAAAATATCATATGAACTTGCTCGCGTGATCAAATCGCCAAAATAACACCTAGAACTACGAATTTGGCACCAAATCAAATGAAATTCTCAAGAACACTTTAAAATTTATATTTTCTCAACTGGACGTCCGAATCACGTCAAATCAACTTTATTTCTCACTAAATTTCACAGACAAGTCTTAAATATCATAATGAACTTGTACCGGGCTCCGAAACCAGAATATGGACCCGGAACTACCAATGCCAAACATCAATCAATTCTTAAAAATAATTAATTTTCATCAAAAATTCATAACTTGAGCTAGGGACTTCCGAATTCGATTCCGGGCATACGCCCAGATCTCATAATTCGATACAGACCTACCTGGACTGTCAAAGTACGGATCTGGGCCCTGTTACCAAAAATATTGATTGAAGTTAACTAAAATCAACTTTTAAGGTAAAAATTCTTATTTTCATTAGTTTTTAACATAAAAGCTTTCCGAAAACCTGCCGGGACTGCGCACGCAAATAGAGGAGGGTAAAAATAAGATATTTTAAGGCTTAAGAGTGCATATTCGAGTTCTAAAATATAAGATAACTTTTTGGGTCATCACAATATTGATGCTTGTACTACTCAAGTTGATAGGATCTCCTATGCAAGAGTATTGGTGGAAATAGATGTTACTAAAAATTTGCCTAGGTCCATCAAGGTGACTGATCCAAATGGGAGGGAGTTTATTCAAGAAATAGCATATGATTGGGTCCCTGAGTTCTGTACTAAATGTATGCAAGTTGGCCACAAATGTAGAGTAGATGAGCAGCTAAGACCAAAACTAAAGGCTAAGAATGCAAAGCAGAAACAGGAATGGCAACCTAAACGTGTACCCAAAGTGCAGGAAACTGTTGCTAAGGAGCAATCGAAGTTGATAGAGCCTAATATTGAAGGAAATGCTAGCACTATTACATTGGTTGCTAGTGCTGGTATAGGAGCACTGAAAGGAAATAAAGAACAAGTGTGGCGGACTGTTATAAGAAAGTCAGTAGGTAGAAGTAGAGAGAGGCAACCAGTTGATGTAGTCAATGTGCTTAATGGTTTTAATCTTCTCACAGAGTCTAAACTGCAGCTAGCAATGCCAAGACAAATGGAGGAAGGAACAAGTAAACATCAAGGTAATAATAGGCAGGAAGGGACTATGCAACCCATTTTCATATGTGTATAAAGTTAGTAGCTTGGAATATAAGGGGCTTAAATAAAGCTCCTAGACAAAAAGAGGTGAAGTGGTTCATTCGAAGTAACAAAGTACATATGATTGCATTGTTAGAACATAAAATAAAAGAACAGAAGGCTATGCAAATTATAAGGAAAATTACACCTGGATGGGCATGCTTAGACAACTATGAATATAGTAGTAGAGGAAGAGTATGGTTGCTATGGGATTCAAGTGAAATAAACTGCATAGAGTTGTGTAGAACTTCTCAAATTATACACACTTCAGTTTGTGTTAGGATATTGGATATGACGTTCACTTTTACAGTTGTATATGGATTACATAGTTTGGAAGATAGAAGAAGTCTGTGGGGGGTGAACTGACAAGATTACACTCTATACAACATGGGCCATGGTTGATAATTGGGGATTATAATGCCATTAGATCAGGGAAAGATAGACCAATTGGTAATCATGTGCAGGAACTGGAGGTTAGAGACTTCAGTGAGTTTATTGAAAGCACTGGATTAACAGAAATGAAAACTAGTGGAATGAGCTTTACATGGACAAATTGACACACTTATAGCAAGATTGATAGAGCTTTGATTAATGCTGAATGGATGCTGGACATGCCACACTTAGAGGTATGGATTATGGATCCACATTATTCTGACCATTCCCCACTGAGTATAGCATTGGAGGAGGATGAAGATTGTAGTCCTAAACCATTCAAATTTCTAAATTATCTAGCTGAACACGATGAGTTTATAAAGATAGTAAGTGAAGCATGGGAGAGGCCACAGGAACAAAACAATATGAGGAATGTCTGACAGAAACTAAAAAGAGTGAAGCAGGCTATGAAGGTGTTAAATAATAATGAGTATAATGATGTTGGTGATAGGATCAAGGTATGTAGGCAAAGACTAATTACTTTGCAAGAACAAATGAAGAATCATGGTCAATCTGAGGCCACAGTAGCTGATGAAAAAGAAATGAAAGTACAGTTGGAGAAATGGTTAGGGGTGGAGGAAAGTATTATGAGGCAAAAGTCAAGAGTAAAATGGTTAAAGCTAGGTGATGCAAATACAACATATTTCTTTGCAAGTATGAAAAACAGATGCAGTTAGAACAAGATCAGAAGATTAATAAAGTGTAATGGGGATACAGTGCAAACAAGGCAGGGAGTTGAGGAGGAAGTGACATGGTTCTACTAACAACTATTAGGTTCCTCAGCAAATGAGTTGCCTGCTATTAATCCAGCTGTCATGAGAGATGGTCCTATGGTGAATAGGGTGCAACAACTGCAACTGATAGCAGAGGTATCAAAGGAGGATATATATCATGCTCTAAAAGGCATAAGTGACAACAAAGTCCCTGGGTGTGATGGTTTCAATGTTTTATTCTTCAAGAAAGCTTGGCCTGTAGTAGGAGATACAATTACAGATGCAATAATGGAGTTCTTCTCAAGTTCAACTATGTACCAGCCTATAAATTGTACAACAATAACACTTGTACCTAAGGTGAAAAATCCTTCTAAAATTATTGAGTACAGGCCAATATCATGTTGCACACTACTTTACAAGCTTATATCTAAGGTCCTAACTAATAGATTACAAGGAGTGATGGATGGGCTGGTGGATAAAAGTTAGTCAGTTTTTGTTCCTGGTAGACTGATAAATGACAACATAATACTTAGTCATGAGTTAGTTAAAGGGTATGGCAGAAAAGGTGTTTCTCCTAGATGCATGATAAAAATAGATATGAAGAAGGCTTATGACTCAGTTGCGTGGGGTTATTTAGAGCAAGTGTTGACATATCTGCAGTTGCCAAGGAGATTTGTGCAATGGATTATGAGATGTATAAAAACAGTCTCATATTCCATCATCATTAATGGGCAGCCTACTAGGCCATTTCAAGCTAAGAAAGGATTGAGACAGGGAGATCCACTATCTCCTTATCTATTTGTATTGGTTATGGAGTATCTGACAAGATTATTAAAGACATTCAAGAGGGACCCTAACTTCAATTACCATCCTAAATGTGGAAAAATGAACATAGTGCAACTGAGCTTTGCTGATGACTTATTGTTGTTCTGTCGAGGTGATGCTATATCTGTTCAGCTACTGTTTCAGTGTTTTCAGAAGTTTTCAAAGGCATAAAGGTTAGTGGAAAATGCTGATAAAAGCTCCATATTTTTTGGCGGAGTGCATGATGACAAGCAACAGGAGATTTTACAAGTTCTAGGCTTTGTGAAAGGAACATTACCAGTTAGATACTTGGGAGTGCCTCTCAGCTCCAAGAGATTATTATTGGTGCAGTGCCAGCCTCTACTTGAAAAGATGTTAGGGAGAATTCAATCTTGGACATCAAAGTTTCTGTCCTATGCAGGAAGAATTCAGCTAATTAAGAGTGTGCTATTCTCTATCCAAGTGTTCTGGTCTCAAGTATTTTTGCTGCCAAAGAAACTGATTCAACTCATTGAAAGAGTGTGTCGAACATTTCCATGGACTAGGGGTGTGGAAGTATCAAAGAAAGCTTTATTGTCATGGGATAGTTTGTGTAAGCCTAAAGCAATAGGTGGCTTAAATTTGCTTGATATAGAGGCATGGAACAAGGCAGCTATATGCAAACTTCTATGAAATTTATGCAAGAAAAAAGATAAGATGTGGGTGCAATGGATACATGTGTACTACAAGAAACAGTATTCACTGTGGAGCATTGAGCCAAAGCAAGCTTCTTGGATGGTACAGAAGATTCTGAAAGCCAAACAATATTTTGAGGAAGTTGGTTATACAGAGGAGGATGTAGAGGAAATAAGAAGCTTCTCCACTAAGACTATGTATGTGAAGATTCGAGGTGAATTTGCTAGAGTGCCATGGAGGAAACTGGTGTACAACAATGCTGGATTGCCAAAATAGATCTTTACAGTATTCCTAGCTGCACATCGAAGGCCGCTGACTAAAGACAAATTGAGGGGATGGGGTTATGTGGAAGATGCAACCTGTTCATTATGTAACAATGAGGAGGAAACCATTGATCACTTGGTCTTTAGCTGTCCTTATTCTTCAAGAGTATGGATAGCAATGCTGCGATGACAAGGGATTCATAGGCAAGCAATGACATGGACTAATGAAATTGAGTGGGCAGAAAGATACTATAAGGGTAGGAGCACAACAACTGAACTGTATAAACTCATTCTGGCAGGTAGTCTGTACTATATATGGCAAGAGAGGAATGACAGAATTTTCAAAGGTGACCAACGATCAGAAGCAGTGCTAAGCAAAGTAATAACACAAGATGTGCATGGTCGAGGAGCTAGTAAACATCGACTACAACGAAAATTGATGGAACTTAACTACTATCCTAATGTACAGTTAGATGTCATTTCTAGTAGTTTAGTAGTTAGAACTGAGGACAGTGAATTGAATGGCTAAAATCTGGGGCTTATGTCAAGATTAAGCTTGATCACAGCTTGTAAATATTACTGGTAAATGAAAATTTCTTAATTACCAAAAAAAAAATAGGGACCAATCCCCCAAGATATACCGAACTTATTTTAAATTGGAGATTTTCCCCGTATCAAACTTGGTAAGGGACAACATATTGGAGATATATTCATTAAACATCATGCAAAAAGATTTGTATGATATCAATCGGCCATCCACTAAAGAGATTGATTAACTAAATCTTGAAAGATGACAAATGAAAATTTAAGACAAAAAATCTCTTTCAGTTGCCATCTGAACATTGAAGAAGCATAATTTTCTCTCCATTGTATTGTGATGAGACATTAGATCTCATATGTAACTGCAAGAAGTTCGTTAAAATGTGGCAATTGGATTGTCTTGGGAATAAACAGTTGTTTTTATTTAATAGTAATAACTTTTTTAGTTATCTTCATTGGATGTTCATGAAGGGACATGACTTTTGGATTTCATAAATAATTGAAATGAAAAGAATAAGTGGGTAATAATGTAGAAAATGAAGAAAAAAGATTAATAGCTTTCTTGACATATGCGAGGTGCCAAGTGACCTTCTATAGTCCCTCCATTATATATATAGATTTTTTGGTGGAGTGCATGATGACAAGCAACAAGAGATTTTACAAGTTCTAGGCTTTGTGAAAGGAACATTACCAGTTAGATACTTGGGAGTGCCTCTCAGCTCTAAGAGATTATCATTGGTGCAGTGCCATCCTCTACTTGAAAAGATGTTAGAGAGAATTCAATCTTGGACATCAAAGTTCCTGTCCTATGCAGGAAGAATTCAGCTAATTAAGAGTGAGTTATTCTCTATCCAAGTGTTCTGGTCTCAGGTGTTTTTGCTGCCAAAGAAAATGATTCAACTCATTGAAAGAGTGTGTCGAACATATCTATGGACTGGGGGTGTGAAAGTATCAAAGAAAGCTTTGTTGTCATGGGATAGCTTGTGTAAGCCTAAAGCAGTAGGTGGCTTAAGTTTGCTTGATATAGAGGAATGGAATAAGGCAGCTATATGCAAACTTCTATGAAATTTATGCAAGAAAAAGGATAAAATGTGGGTGCAATGGATACATGTATACTACAAGAAACAAAATTCACTGTGGAGCATTGAGCCAAAGCAAGCTTCTTGGATGGTACAGAAGATTCTGAAAGCCAAACAATATTTTGAGGAAGTTGGTTATACAGAGGAGGATGTAGAGGAAATAAGAAGCTTCTCCATTAATACTATGTATGTGAAGATTCGAGGTGAATTTGCTAGAGTGCCATGGAGGAAACTGGTGTACAACAATGCTGGATTGCCATAATGGATCTTTACAGTATTCCTAGTTGCACATCGAAGGCTGCCGACTAAAGACAAATTGAGGGGATGGGGTTATGTGGATGATGCAACCTGTTCATTATGTAACAATGAGGAGGAAACCATTGATCACTTGTTCTTTAGCTGTCCTTATTCTTCAAGAGTATGGATAGCAATGCTGCGATGACAAGGGATTCATAGGCAAGCAATGACATGGACTAATGAAATTGAGTGGGCAGAAAGATCCTATAAGGGTAGGAGCACAACAACTGAACTGTATAAACTCATTCTGGCAGGTAGTCTGTACTATATATGGCAAGAGAGGAATGGCAGAATTTTCAAAGGTGAACAACGATCAGAAGCAGTGCTAAGCAAAGTAATAACACAAGATGTGCATGGTCGAGGAGCTAGTAAACATCGACTACAACGAAAATTGATGGAACTTAACTACTATCCTAATGTATAGTTAGATGTCATTTCTAGTAGTTTAGTAGTTAGGACTGAGGACAATGAATTGAATGACTAAAATCTGGGACTTATGTCAAGATTAAGCTTGATCACAGCTTGTAAATATTACTGGTAAATAAAAATTTCTTAATTACCAAAAAAAATAAAAAAATAGGGACCAATCCCCCAAGATATACCGAACTTATTTTAAATTGGAGATTTTCCCCGTATCAAACTTGGTAAGGGACAACATATTGGAGATATATTCATTAAACATCATGCAAAAAGATTTGTATGATATCAATCGGCCATCCACTAAAGAGATTGATTAACTAAATCTTGAAAGATGACAAATGAAAATTTAAGACAAAAAATCTCTTTCAGTTGCCATCTGAACATTGAAGAAGCATAATTTTCTCTCCATTGTATTGTGATGAGACATTAGATCTCATATGTAACTGCAAGAAGTCCGTTAAAATGTGGCAATTGGATTGTCTTGGGAATAAACGGTTGTTTTTATTTAATAGTAATAACTTTTGTAGTTATTTTCATTGGATGTTCATGAAGGGACATGACTTTTGGATTTCATAAATAATTGAAATGAAAAGAATAAGTGGGTAATAATGTAGAAAATGAAGAAAAAAGATTAATAGCTTTCTTGACATATGCGAGGTGCCAAGTGACCTTCTATAGTTCCTCCATTATATATATAGATTTGTTGTGAACAATATTTGAACAAAATCGAGTTATGACTTGTTTATTAGTAACTTATTAGTCCATTTTAGCAACCACACACACAAAAAAAAATCTAATCCAACTTCAAGAAGAAAAATTACAGAAATATGATATCATAAGAGTTAATCTTGAATATTTATTCCCCTCCTTGCTCCATGGACAATTCTTTTGTTCTTATTTGCCTCATGGGCAAATCATCAAAATTCAAAAAATTTATCGTATAAAGAAAACTTTTTAAACTTGAAAGTTTGCCCATAAAGTATAACAACAATAACAACAACGATCAAGTAAAATCCACTAGTGAGATTTGGGGAGTGTAGTGTGTACGCAGACCTTATCTCTACCCGAATGAGTAAAGAAACTGTTTCCGAGAGACCCTCGGCTCAAGAAGACAGTAAAGTAAACCCTCGAGTTTGCCCATAAAGTAAACGTGTAAAAAATTCAAGATCACCTACTTTCAAGGCTATTCTTGTAAAACAAAATTCATTTCCAAGGCCTTCTTGTAAATTAAAGTCCATTTGATACGACACGTCTGGTGATTTGGGTTTAAACGGTATATAGCACCTTAACATGGTTCGGATCTTCCCCACCCGTCACATTTCACGAGTGACCCGAGACTCATCTCTTGTGTAACACTCCAAAACCCCCTGCTAAACCCTGAAATTTTGATTTTGCCAATTCGTTTTGTACCCATTTAGTTAATCTTCACAGTTCAATTCGGTTTTCTGCGCTAGTTTTTCTGTGAATGGATTTGCCAGAAGGGTTAGAGGAATCACTATCATCCTCTTCATTCTCCAATGGAAGAGTTGACGTTGTTACTGACACAATGAATCAGTTTAAAATTGTAGAAGAAGGTGATGACGGAAGTGGCGTGCAGGTCACGTGCTTTTCTGAAGTCTCTGACGATGCTACTCTTCACTTTCAGATAATTCGTCTTCAGAAACAGGTTTCCTTCGCTCCCTTACTCCATTTTTTATCTAGTAAGTAACTATGTTGCTATCTAATTATCAGAACTTAGTGAAAAGCCAAAGTAGTCACTATTTGAAAAGATTAGAAGTAGCTACATTCGACAAATGGTGCAAATATTCAGTGGCGGATCCAGAATTTTGAAGTAGTGGGTGCTCCACTATATTAGCGCAAGTAGGCATATTGAGCATATAACCAACGGGTTCAACTAAACTCAAGTTTTTGGCACAAAGCATGAATGTAGACGTCAATGATAATCCAAAGTCTTATCATATATATATAAATTTTTGAATCCATAATTTCAAAAGTGTAATAGGTTCAGTGCTAAGAATCTCAAAATAAACATCAAATTTTACTCCTAGATCCCCTCTAAGGCTCCACTAACGCACAATCGATACAAATATCAAATATAAGTTCACAACTATTTGAAACTGATGGTGAACATATCTAACATGTAAACAATTATATCAATTTAAAAAGAAAATACCATTCTATTCATAGTTATTCTCTACGTTTTCATATTTTGAGAATCTCAACTTACACTAAATTTATTATAGATATTTTTATTTAATACTAAAAGAGAAGAAAAATGAGTTTCATTTTGTGGACCAGGAGTAAATATAATATGTTTTGGGAAGTGAATTTGGGGAGAAGAAAGTAAAATGGAAAAGAGAAACTAAAAGGGAAAAGGAAGAAAGAAAGCACGCTGACAAAATGCTTTAAGTAGGACTCAATCTTGCGTTGTAGAGGCCTTAGCCGGTATTTACCCAGCCCCAATAACCAAAGCACCCAGTTGCAATTGTTGGTTCCTGGGTGCTTCACATTTTATATGTCTCTTTTAACAAGTTATCAGTATAATTATATGAATTTCGCGTAGGAAGTAATGGGTGCTCGAGCACCCATAATGATCAACGTGGATCCGCCCCTGCAAATATCGGCCGAGATAGTTCAGCCGCTGGTCCATAAATACTGACACTTAGATAAATGAGGTCTGAGGTGTTCAAAAAATGAGGTTGATCTAAAATCACATGGAGGGAATTTGTCTCGGAAAACACTGCGGTTTCACATAATCATTGTGGACTTAGTTAAGGATGAAACGCAATGGAAGCTAAGGAATTATATAGACTACCAACTCGTTGGGGTTAAGGTTTGGTTACTGTTAGTACTCTTACATTAGCTATAGTGTTGGGCAAGAATCTTTTAGTATGGTTAAAGGCTTATATACTAGTGTAAGAATAAATGTGAGATTCAGAGATCCTCTAGTTTTTAAACACCTCGAATTTGCCTTAAAAGACAAATCATATATGAGCAAAGTAGTATTGGAATGATATAGGTCGAAATTGAGCAAAAAGATTTTATAGAATTCATTTAGCCAAACCCAACTTTACTTGTGAGTGAGATCTTAGTGATTGATTAATGTTCATAACTCCATATTGGTTATGAACGAAAGTAGCAGTTGAAGTCACAAGAAGGTTAACTACCGTGGTACGAAAAGTACAAGTCAGATACTTCTAAACAAATACTTATGGTATTTGATTTGTCATGTACTTAATACTATGTGTGAACAGGTGCTGAATTTAGCTGAGTGTCACTGGTTTACTATGATCTGGAATGTTTTTTTTTTGATGAGGTAAGAGAATTGCATTAAAGGCATCAAGAAGATGCAAGAAGTACAAAAGAGAGAGATACATAAGACATAGTCAGCTCTACAGACAAAAACTAGGCTAAAGCTAAGGAGCTGACGAAGTCCAAGAGAGCTAAGGAGCTGACGAAGTCCAAGAGATTAATAGGGCAATTGACAAGAGTTAAGTTCTGCCAACTATATAACCATAAAAGACATCTAGCCTTAAGTGCGTATGTAGGAGTTGATATCCCATCAAAACATTTGCGAATCTTTTCTGTCCAAACACACCACAAAATACAAGAAGGGATCATCTGCCGGACTTTACTGATGGAGTTATCAACTTTTCATGAAGACCAACTTTCATAGGCATCCTTAATGTTTTGAGGCACGACCCAGCTTAAACCAAAGATGGCAAAGAACATACACCAGATATCTGCTGCAACTGGGCAGTGAAGAAAGAGATGCCTGTTGGATTCTGGCTGCTGCAAATACATATAACATCTGTTGGCCAATTGAAAACTTCTTCTACTGAGATTGTCCTGGGTTATGCATGCTTCATTTAGGGCTATCCAATCGAAACAGGAAATTTTTGAAGGTAGCTTGGTCTTCCAGATGTATTTCCAAGGCCATCCATCAATGATTTCATTGGTGGAGCAAAAGTGAGTGTAGCCTGCATTCATAGTGTAAAGGCCGCCCTTGGAACATCCCCAACTTATACTGTCAAAAGTATTTTCCTTGACTGAGAAGCCTTCCAATTTTGCCAGCAGATTTAGAAGTTATGGAAGCTCCCAGTCCTGCATATCCCTCCCGAAAAGAATGTGCCAACAATTGTCTTGCCAATTTTGAGAAATAGTGGGATCTTGATTCTGAGCTATCCCAGGAAAGTCAAACATCAGGATGGATCCTTCAAACCATTTATCTTTCCAGAACTTTATGTGATTGCCATTGCCCACTTGAAAATAGGAGTTCCGGGATAATTCACTCCAGAGCTTCCTAATGTTCTTCTATGGACCGACCCCATATGGACTTCTGGACAACTTAGTACACCAATGATTCTCGAACCCATGGCGGAAATCGCCCTACGGCGGTGGCACCACTCCAAATTCCCTCAAATTCACACCCCCACTCCTCATCTCATCTTCGTCATTAATATACCATCAACTTTCCCAAAAGCCCCACCAAACTCGCCCAATATCAGATCTTAATTTCCAGAAAAGTTGAATTTTGTTCACTCTCTGACTCTCAACGATTTGCTCAATCGTTTTGGCTTGAAAGTTACGTGAATCGATTGCTCTTGACAAGAGCAATCGATATACGTTAGCTTCGATTCATTTCGAAGCCACCAGAATCCGTTCGAATCTTGTTGTTTGGCTATTTCCTCCTCCACCGTGTGTTCTAATAGGTATACCAGCATCTCTTTCTATCATTACTGATGTCTTGTTGATAAATCGGCATTTAGTCAAAAATGTTTTGTCTGTTTAATTTCGTATTAGCCAGATTTAGTTTAGCTCATGAATTAGTTTGATTTACTGTTAGTTTCGCATCAAGTTTAGTAATTATTTGTTTGAATGTCTAGATTAAATAGTTGATTGCATGATTAGCAGCTTAATCACGCGATAATTAAGTTTAATTGCATAAGTTGAATTAGTTTAATCAATTTTGAATTAATTAGGTTTTGTTTAAACGGTTTGGTCTTTGCATTACTGTTTGTTTTTGTTCTAATCTGTGTGAATTCCTTTGGTGTAGATGTTTGCAATTACTAAAATTTAAGGGGGTAATTGGGAAAGCACAATAGTGAATCTTAGGTAGTTATGCAAGAAGCTTCTAGAAGGGGATTAAAATGCAATAGAACAAATGAATTAGGTCAAAATTGGGGTGAAAAAGGGTAATTTCAGAAGTTAAAGGAGCTGGAAAATATAGGAAAAATATCTGAAAAGGATAGCTATCCAATTCAGTTTTAAAAGATGCTCTTGTCCTATTTTTTAGGGACCGACATATTCTCTCACACAACCCTTGATTTTTTCTGCATAAAAAGCTCACATACACTTTCATATTAGGATTTTTTCATCTCTGCATTCTTCAGAAAAACACACTCCCTCACTGCACAGATTATTTTCATTTTGCCTTTTCAGAGAATAGATACTCCTCTTGCTTTCACACATTAGTAGCTAGAAATTTGGGAATTTCAGTGATAGAAGTACTGTTGTTTGGCTATTGATTGCTGGATCTATTAGTTGAGCTTCCTCTTCTTTCTACCAGCCTTTACTTGGCTATTTTAGGATCTTTCTACTGCTGTCAAGGTACTACTTCTAATCTCTGGTGATGTAACTGTCATTGTGATACTATATTACTATGAAAATTGCAATAGTTCTTCACTTGTTGTTTGATAAATTGTATTTTTATAGCTGCAAACTCTACTTTAAAGTCTGAATTTGTCTTCTCCTTCAGAGTTTGAATGGTTGTTTGTTGTTGATTTGTGTGATGGCATGGATTATCTATACACAGAATTCAATTAAAGTGCCATTACCATACTTTGAATATGTTAAGATGTTTCCTGTAATTGTTGTTTGCTGTCCACAGTGCCATAATTTGTAGATTTGACCATAATTGGCCAAATCTGTAAACATTGAGGCCAAAATAGCGTCCAGAAGCATCATTGGAGATTCAAACGCACTCTGAAAGCTAATTGTTTCGTGGAGGACCTGTATTTACTAGGTTGTAGTTAGGAACTAATTTTTATTTAATTGTATTATGAAATGCTAGTTGAGAGAGTCATAGTTACACATGCCTGTTTACTCGGCTCAAATTTGGAGGTTGAGTGCAAGTAATGGTACATTGTAATGTTAGTTGTAACTATTCTTCCTTCACTTGATATACAGATCATGAGGTTTAACAGGACTGCTGATTTGTTTGAAAAGGGATCACTTTTGTAACTATTTTCCTTTGCTCAATACGTAGAATGTGGGATTTTAATAGGGCTGTTAATTATGTTCTGGAATGATTCAATATGAATGTCCTAAATCGAGCTCATTTTTGTTGACTAACAGTTCTTGGTTAAGCAATTAAATAAGGAGAATGTGATTGAGTTGTTGGGTATTATTGGGTGAACAATACGAACTTCGATAAGCAAAATTGATTCTTATGTATCATGCTGTTTTTTTGTACTCGCATGTGTCAAACAAATGAATTTAGAACGAACATTTCCTTCCTTCCAATCTGTTTAGCTAAGGATTTATTTAGAGATTTGCTTCCATGGATACAGCCTCTTCCTACAATTCTATTTCCATAATCATGGCCTCACAACAATCTTAAATTTAGGAAATGAATAATCATAATATGTTAGTATGCTTTAGGCACACGCTTTAATCTATTATCGTGATTGTGTACACGTTCGCGTGATGCGATTATGATTCCCAAAATAAATCAAGGTACGCGTTCGCGCGACTTTGGCAAAACAATCTTAATAAATAATAAAGTGTAACTAATTGTGTACGCGTACGTGTGACATGATTTTTAGCACACCAAATTAACGGATTCACACACACGTGATCCGTTTCAAAGATAATCCATAACACCATAATTAAAAGCGGTAAAAAGAAAAATACACGTAGGTTCTAAAAATACGTAATTAAACAATTAATTAAGCCAGGTGTGATCAAAGCGACCGTGCTAAAACCACGGAATCCGGGAATGCCTAATACCTTCTCTCGGGTTAACAGAATTCCTTACCCGGTTTTCTGTGTTTCGCGGACTTTAAAACAGAGTTAAATTTCCTCGATTTGGGATTTTAAAATAAACCGGTGACTTGGGACACCATAATAATTATCCCAAGTGGCGACTCTAATTAAATAAATAATCCTATTTCGATTAATGTCACTTTAATTGGAAAAACTCCCCTATTCTTCGGAAAAAGAAGGTGTCACAGCTTTGGCGTAGATAGTGCTTTTTGCCATGTTAATGTGCAAACCTGAAATAGCTTCTCTGGAATGTTTCTTTTTATCTTTGAGATTATAGATGAAGATGTTACTCATAGGATCAAAATCAGATAGTTGAAATGGAGAAGTGTTGTTATATAATAAAAGGATACCTACCAAAGTGAAAGGAAAATCCTATAGAACAATTATATGATCAACTATATTATATGGGAGTGAATGTTGGGTCGCTAAAGTCCAATGTATTCACAAGATGAGTATCGCAGAAATGCATATGCCTTCGATGGATGTGTGGTTATACAAGGTTAGACAAGATTAAAAATAATTACATTTAGAAGGTACAAATAGCATACCTTGAGGACAAAATGACAGAAAGTCGCTTGAGATAGCTTGGTCTTATCTTGCGTCGACCTCCATATTTACCGGTCTGTTGGTGTGAAACCATGGTGAGTGAAGGTGTTAAAAAGGAACGAGATGGATCTAACATCACGTGGAAGGAAGTTGTCTCGAAAGACCTACAATCTCTTGGAATCTGTGTAGACTTAACGAAAGATATGACACAATAGAAGAAAGAGATCTATATAGGCGTTGTAAGTTAGTACAGATTATGTTTTAGTTATGTTAGTACGGTAGTTTATGTCCGATGCTTCCCGGGAGTCTTTTAGCCCTAATATAGATTTTATGCCATTAAAAAATTATAGAGAACTTCTAGTATTTTTTTATTGTTATTTTTATTTTTGTTTTGCATATGTTGGCTTGAGATGAATTTAATTGGATAAATATGGTTAGTGAGAGTGCATATGGCCGACTCAACTTGTTTGGACTGAGGCGTAGTTATTGTATCTCTGAGACTATAGAGGTGTCCGTGTGGATCATACTATTGCAATTTGAGGGGTTTCTTTGATAATTCTGTATATTTGTGTATACTGTTAGAAGTTTGCCTTTAACAGCAAATATGACAGAAAATTGAGAATTTTTAATTTAATACAAATGTTAGCATTTTGAAGGAGCATTTATGATCCTGTTGATACATTTGTGACTTGTTTACATCTTTAATCAAGACACACTTAAATGTACTGTATAGAAAGAACGAATTTCTTGATTAGTTGCTATGGTTAATTACAAGTGTGGAATGTCTTCAAAATTGAAAACAGGTTACTCTTCATTTGCAATAATCTCTTTTCATCCTTTGTAGATATATGCTTGGATTGGTTGCAGTTCAGCCAAATTTGGGAATCTATATGCAGCTGCTCCAGCAAGACCTGTAAGTTTGGAACTTGACTTATATTGCTCTTCAACTTTTTCCTTCAACTGCTACCTTTCTTGTCCATCTCTGTAATTGCTTTTGAATAGAGTTAATGAGAACAGCGATAGTAATATTGGATTATACTCCTAAAGAAAAAGATATATTGATTATGTAAGTATCCGAAACAAAATTGAAATGAACACTGAAAATAACTTGGAGTGAGAACAAGAAAGAACAAGGAAAACTCAAAATGAGAGTTCAAAAACCTCTACAGAAATATACTCGTGCATAACCTTTTCTTCATATCCCTTTAAACAAACAGATTTTTTAGTGGGGGATGTATGTTATCTTTCAGAGGGTGATGATGGTTGTGATTTGGCTTGTCTATTTCAGTTGTTACACTCTTTATGTCATGTGCAGAGCAATACCGTTGCGGTGAGTTCCTTGACCGGAGGAACATCTGATAATACAGGATCTGGTATTGCCCGCCGATTAGGTACATCACCACCCAAAATAAGTCAGTTCTCACACTTTTTTCTCTTGATACATTGTCTGACGTAACTCTTGTTACAGTTCTTAAGACTGGACTCAATGTTGTACTAGCTTGTAATATCCCCAAGAACAGCCCCATGCTTGAGGTTTGATCTCTTTCTACTTCCACTCTGTTTATCTTCCCTTTTCTAGGTTCCCCCTCTGCATGTTTGCGTAATTGTGTTCCCTCTTCCAAAATTCTATTTGGATGTCATTTTAGTTTTTATATAGCTGATAAGTACATGGAATTGTAGATATCTATCTTTTTGGATCTTGTGCATATCTCCCTAAGGGGTGGTTTGGTAGGAGGTATTAGAAAAAATAATGCAAGCATTAGCTCTATGCATTACTAATATCTTGTTTGGTACATTTTTTCAACCTGTGTAAAACTATTACTTGTATTAGTTATACATCATACTTGGTATTATCCTATGTATAAGTAATACATAGAAAACCATGGCATTAGTAATAACAAGGCTACTAATGCATGCATTAGGTTGGTTAAAGACAAAATTATCCTTAAAGTCCCTAAAAGCTTGAGAATATGGAGGGCATTTTTGTAAACAACTATTTTTCTTAAAAATTATGCAATGCATTATAATTTTAATACACCACACCAAACAGTAGATAAGAAATAATATGTGCATTACTAACCCATGCATTACTAATACACCTTATTCCGCACTATTCTTATACACCCTACCAAACGACCCCTAACTGTTTGTATGATTCTCACTCTCCCTTTATTGCGGATTCAGGCTGCTGCTGAGAAAAAGTTGATGCAAAAGCTTATCAGTCTAGGCTACCCAAAGCCAAGACCTCGAGGATCATCTTCGTAATGGATTATCTGTGCATTGAGTACAATGTAGCTGAAAATCCCAGTTAGATATACTCTTAAGAGGTGCATGGCATGCGCAGTATACAGGAAATCACTACACCAAAGGATACTTCTCAAACCACTTGAATCTTTTACCATCACTGATGAAGAGTGATTGCATAGTAACTTGATTGTGGCGTCTGAAACATTCTTGCTATGCTTGTGTTCCTATTCTTGAATACTCTGATATGGAAAGTGATGAACAACTCTATAGCTGCAACTAATTTTGTCTTTTTATATTTACAAAATCGTTACATTAATTGATAACGTTCTGGTAATTTAATAGGTTCTGACTAATTTTCTCGGCGCATCAGTAGGTCACTTAGTTATTCCCAGTATAACCAGAACAATCAGCTACTTTTGAGGTTTTTGAAATAGAAGACAAAATTGACTAGTGAAACAAGAAACGTTTTCTTTTACTATGATAGCTAAGCATTGATGTTTCTCTTTCACAATGATGGGGTAATATCAGGAGTTTCAATTGTACCGTCATACCGTATTTGATCTGGCCCTTGCAAAACTGAAATTGATAACTCTCAGAATTAATAGACCAATTGCTTTACAATTTTCACACACTTGCAGTTTCTTTTCCGATGAATGGGCCTCAAAGGGTAGTTATTAGACTTATTAGCCATAGCTAAGTTAGACCGTAAGAAATGTGACAACCATTTTGTAGCTCTAGTTCTCTCTAAGTTCATTACTTCTCAACCAATTAGGCAGTGCCAGTCTTAAACTTTGTTCGCTCGTATTCTATCTTCGAGCAAGGCTAAGCGAAATGTAAATCCTCTGCAATGTGAATGCTAAGCCATAAATTGTTCGGTTTCTTTTGCAATCCATTTAAACCGAACGTCCCATCATTGACAGCGAAAAGGTCAGGTGAGGCCAGACTAAGTTTTGCCAGATCAAATACTTAACGCTGCTAATCATTTTGGAATTTATACGAAAAGCAGGCTGGAAAAGCAACTGAATTCAACCATCTACAACAGTATTCAAAATCTAAACTACAATCCATAGCAGAGCAAAAAAATGCCACAAGTCTCAACATGTAGAAGCACTTGGCTAATGTTCAAGGAGGTGAAATCAAGATTGCCAGAGGTCACCATCATCTGGTGAAAAGCCATACAGGGCATGAAGCATGGTTCCAGACCTCTGATCTGATCATATAAACTTTCTCATCATAAGAAACCAAAAACCTCGCATTCACGCTGAGTAAGCTAAATGAACACGATAAATCACACGCTAATATCCAGAATAGCTATGCTAAAATGTTATAGTTCCTTGACCATATTTAACAAAGTATCTCAAAATGGATTTTGCAAACAGACTGGTCTACTCATTTGAACCTGCAGGACCAACAAGGACTCCTTGCGCGGAGCCTTCCTTTCGACTACTCTCCTCCTTTACTTCTGCATCAGGCTTTCTCATTCTAATTTTATACTTGGTTTCAAAGTCAGATATTTCCTTTTTCTTTTTCTCAAGAGCTTCATTCAGTCGAGCTATTACTTCCTCAATTCCCTCCTTGTTGCGCTGAACAGCAGGCAGGACTTCCTTGATAGTTCTCTCTACAAGAACACCTCCAATCATCCTATAACACCGCCTTGAAGGGTCAAGTGGTTCTATAGCATTGATCACAAGTGAGTGTTCACTAACTTCCATCTCTAGTTCCGTAATTTTAGAGTAAATCTGGTTGATCTCAGCCCTCATGGAACCATATATGTTAGCAACTGCTTGCTCATTGATTGGTTCTTCAGCTCTGGCAGCCATAGCACTGACACAAAAAAAAAAAAAAAAAAGACACTATGTCAAACATCATATCCAGACTCAGCTGCTTCAACCACTTTATATTGATCAAAGTCAGAAACCGTGGTGATGTAAGAGCACTTGAAATAATCAAATATCGCTGCTGTATCAAGGCAGAGGTAATTTCTCTCAAGTGACTAGTGCAAAAGAGAAACCAAAGGGGCAGCAGAGTCCATGTTATTGATTCAAGAATCAAACCAAACACTTGTACAAACATATATGAAAATATTGGCCTGGATAGGAAACTGAAGTTACGACTTCTCCGGGCTTAGAATTGCAAGGAAGCAAAGAAGAAAAGGTACTCAGGGGGAGAACAATTTTTTTTCTCCGGAGCACTCTTACCATCCTTGCATAAGATTTAAGTGTATCTCCCAAATAAAGGCGGCTATATCATCAAGTGACTAAACACCAATGTTGCATAAAATGGCTTATATGATAATATATTGTTCGAGTTTGGTTTACCCTGTCAAGGATAATGCCTTTTCTTGAGCCCAAGGATGCACAAACTAGAGATTGCAAATTTGAGTTATTAAAAACTAGGACAAAGATTTTAAGACCAGAATGATTACGCAAATTCATGATCATACTCACAACCCGCTATAAGAATCTCAACCTTCTATCCCGACAACAGGAACAAAGTTTAGTTAAGACAAACAATCTCATCACTGTCACTTTCTCATTGCAGCGGGATATATCCAGTACAGGCCTTGAATTCCAATAGGAACCCCAAATAAAGTCATCTAATGCCATTTAGGCATAGCTGAGGCCGAGTATAGAAAACTCAGCAAGAGATGGACTCTACGTATGATTGAGGGTGGGCAATTACACCTTAACAAGTTTTGGAAAGAACTATTTGTTCCCATGTCAATTTGAAACGTTTACCCCTCAAAATTGAAGACTAGCGGTCAACACTTGAGAAAATGAAGGAAAGAAAGACATAAAGTGAGCTATACGGAACTACTTGAAAAAGCTTATTTGGTAAGAATCAAAGCAATTTTAAGATTTCATATTCAGTAATTTCTCTTTAGACATGCTTAATCAGTAATATCTTGATACAAAGTTGCAAAATAAAAACATAAAGAGTTACACATTAATTGTCCAACTGGCCAAAGGTCCTAGATCTGCCCCTGAAAACAGCTTAAGATGAGTTTACATCTGAAGTTTCATGCACCCTGTAGTTATCAAAAGCTAACGCAGACAGCTAACCAACCAAAACCAAGGATCTTTTGCTAGGGAGCCAATCTACGTTGTTATGCTTTTTAACTGGAATATCGTAATCATATATCCAGAAAAAAAAAGAGGTGAAGTTACAATATGTTCGGATTTGTCTTACCAGCTCTACCTCATTTTCTCCCGTAAAAGTCTCTCTTTTTCAAGATTATGCTGCTATAGCATTATCAAACAGGAATTGTTTTCCCCTAACTTCATCCAGTGAGGATAAAGTTTCAATGCTCAATGCATTAATAGGTGCGAGTAACTTAGTAATTTAACTTCCATATAACCCCAAAACAAGTGACATTTCAGTACCAACAAATTACAATGAATTTTTATTATTATCGCCAAATCCAAAGTACTCGTCCTTAAATCAATAAATATTAATGCCCATCAAATCAAGTATCAGAGAAATTCAAAAGCAAATAATCTAGTGTGTGTATGTGTGTGTATATATATATAACCTAACCCAAAAGCCAGTAATAAATCCAGAAAAAATCAACCAGGGGAAGCAAAATAAAGAAATTTTGCAACACTCACCAAGTTTGAAACTTTATAAAACACAACAGTTAGATACTAGGGGAAAAAAAAAGACAAATAAATCATCGGATGTTTTTACATGACTATAAACACATAATCACATAGCAATTTCAAAGATAAAAAACAAGTAAAAGATGACTTACCCGAAATAATGCTAATTTCCTGATTTACAAACTGAGAACAGTGGGAAAATTAGAACAAGGTAAAAAGAAGGAGAAAAAAAATAGGGCGTACTTCGAATTGTCGAAGAAAATAGAGGAATCTACAAAGGAGCTGTTTGGTGTTCACAAGCTTTTGGGGCGCGTGGAAGGAAGGTTAATTTTGGGTTTTGAGAAAAACTTTGCTGTAAGGAGTGGGCCGCTTTTACATATAGTCCGGACAGCCCATTTACAAGAGGAAAATATTTTTTGGCGGAAAATACAGTTACCTACAAAAACAAAACTATTTACCATTACCTATCCATTTATTTTTATACCTATCAAACTAATTATATTTTCTACCCATAGTAATTTTTGTGGAGAATTTTCTCTTTTTTCTCCAATTTTTTTTTATTTCTATGCTTCTTTTCTTTTTTCTTTTTTCTTTTTTTTCTTTCTTTTCTCCTTTTCTTTTTTCTCGTTTTCTTCTTATTTTTTACATTTTTCTCTTTTATTCATTTATTTTTGCCCAGAGCGTATTATTGTTATTTTTACCATAACTTATTTCACACTCAAATTTGACTCCTTTATTTTTTTTCTTTATTTCTTGTTCCTTTTCTAATTACACGTGATTGCCATGCAAACCTTGATCTCCTTCCCTATAAAGATCATTACACACTTTATCATTAGCATTAACACAGTCAATTATGGATCAAGAAAACATAATCTACGGCCGCTAAGTCTCCATATATACTAGTTAGAATAGAAATGATAATAAAATATTAGAAAATGCAATAAAAATATAAGTAGCAAAAAAGACTTCTAGTACTATATGATACCAATATGGTATACATGTATACCAACAGAGTATATGATTGCTCTTGAATATTGCTACAACTATCTGCGACTATACTACTGTACCAAAATATTAAAGGATGCAATAAAAGTATGAGAAAATTAGACGCTCACATTGCAAGCTAAATATTCGCAAAGCAACTTGCTCATTCCGTATACTAATAGGGTATATAGTAGTATATGATCGTTCCAACAATTGCCTATAGCTATAAAAATTATTATATAATACACATAATCTATGTCCATCGGTACAAAAAAATTCCAGCACTGCAAATCATGTTCATATAAATAATTTTTCAGAATAGAATCCACTTAAAAATGCAGTTAAAATAACCAAAAAAATGTTCAAACTACCATATGATACCAATATGGCATATAACTATATCAACATGGTATACAATTTTACCTGTTAATTCTCGGCAACTATATGACTATACTATTATTACATAACACATATGCATATAGAGAAAAATAAAAAATAGTGTACCACATATTAATATAATAAAGTATTTCAAGCTATTGTACTATATTACTATTATTAAAAGAAAATCAAATAGTGTACCAATTAAATGCAGCTAATACAACCAAAAAAAGAATTCAACTAGCATATGATACCAATATAGTATATAGCTATACTAATAGGGTATATAGTTTTAAGGGGTCGTTCCAACAACTGCATATAACTATAAAAACTATTACATAATACACAAAATCTATATCCATATGTACAAGAAAATTCAACACAACAAAACATGATCATATAAACCATTTCAGAATAGAATTCACTTAAAAATACAGCCAAAACAATCAAAAAATATTCTAACTACCATATAATACCACTATGACATAGAATTATACCAATAGGGTATACGGTTCTACCAATTAATTCCAGGCAACTATATATGACTATACTACAATTACATAATACACATGCATAATGAGAAATCAAAAAATAGTGTACCACATATTAATATAATAATATATTTCAAGATATTATACTATAATACTATTATATAAAACAAACGCATAAAGAAAAAATCAAAATAATTACATAATACATATGTATAAATGAAAATTAAAAAAATCAAGATATTGTACTATTTTACTATTACTAAAGAAAAATCAAATAG
Organism: Nicotiana tomentosiformis; assembly: GCF_000390325.3. Classification (NCBI taxonomy): domain Eukaryota; kingdom Viridiplantae; phylum Streptophyta; class Magnoliopsida; order Solanales; family Solanaceae; genus Nicotiana; species Nicotiana tomentosiformis. Next base: position 98,618,957 of record NC_090817.1, on the reverse strand, counting down.
TGTACCAATTAAATGTAGCTAATACAACCAAAAAAGGTTCCAACTAACATATGATACCAGTATAGTATATAGATATACCAACAGGGCATACAGTTGTACGCAAAGAGTTTAAAAAATATTTTTTTAATTTAATTATTAAACTGAATTAATATCAGTTGTCACATAATCTAATTAACTCAATTTTGTGCGTCATCGATTATACTAAAACTTAGATATGTTATAATAATATACTATATACTATTTTGAAATGGAGAATAAATTAATAAAAAATATTCAATGGACACATAGATCCTATTATGAAATGAGAAAGATAGAAGAAAAACGTTTATTTATATTTGAGAAGACAATAAAAGAGAAAATCATATTTGAGAGATTTGTATGTTAATTGAATATTATTTATTTGAAAGAAAAACTCATCAATGCTAAAATAGAGGTCAATTGTCGTACGACCTATAGGTGGATATAATCTGCCATAAAGAAGAAGAAGTTTGCTAAATTCATATCTCGTGCTTACATGTAATGATTACCAAAACAGAAAGAATCTCAACAAATGGATCTCGCGGCTTAAGTGGGGTTTGGGTGGGCGGGTAATTTATTTTGGTCGTATAGGTATTTTATGTAATTATTTTAAAGATGGGTAGAAACGGGGTAATATAATAGGCCCAAGTAGGTATTTTGTGTAGTTCCCTCAATATTTTTAGAGATCATTTGCTTAGTTTTTTTTATATCAAAATTTACCTTTAAGATATTTATATTTTTGGAATATTTTCATTTATATTTTTTAAAACAAATGTTGATTGGTTAAACAAAATTTTTTACTTTTTTATTAAAAACATTCAAAAAGTTTCTTATCCAAAGAGGTTTCGCACACTTAATTATTTCCGAAAATGAAACTAATGTCGATTAACTTAGAAGAAAATGAAACTCAAACAATTAGAAAAATATTAGTGATGTTCAGAATAATAGCAGATTATGGAAAGTAAGGAGAAAAAACCTCTCAAATTATGTTTTGTATTATCGAAAGAGAATTTCAGGTTATGAACAAAATAAAATTGGAACCACAAGTAACCCCAAATTGAAGAAGTAGCAACCATTTTTACAATAGTACAAAACTTATTTCGAGTAAAAATTAGAAGACCTATTTCCATAAAACCCATTTAAACATTAATCTAAAAAACTAGCACATATCAAATCCTAAATAATTTAAATTTTCGACTTCAACTTTAAATAGTCTTCAACACAAATGACACCCCTATTCATTTTAGGAAAAATACCACCACCACCACACCCCCCCCCCCCCCCTCTCTCCCACCCGAGATTAGTAGTACTAGCAAATTGTGTCATAACATTCTAACATCTTACAGCCAAAAAATATAAACATCTGTGTTCAAACATATGAACATTGAAACACCTAATTTCTTTCCCTTAATAAAGAGAATACACTGAATCTTTGCAAAACCGTCTAGATTGACATACTTCATTATTTTACATCAGTATTCTGTGAACATCATACACCAATAAATACACATCAAAAGAAAAAAAGAAAAATCACCACGTTCAGAGCTAAATACAGATGTCAAAAGAAGTCATACAAGATATATAATCACACAAATCTGTTAAATGGTTTCCTTCCAACTACAGAGGACGTCGAGGCAGTAGAACCCACGCTCATATGATCTCCCGTAGGGTCGTGATCCCTTAGAGAAGTAGCATCTTTGCCAGATCTTGGAGTCAAAGGGAATGATAACCTCCTCCTTGAACTGTTTGATGGGGTAGTACCTGCGTTTCTCTCCTCAGGAATGCTTTTTCCTCTGAATTTAGCTCTGGCTGAGAGGGTTGGTGACATGTAACTGGGACCTGAAAAAGGAGGACAGCTCGTGAGGCTGTCATCATCCTTGAAGGAGTGACTGAAAGGGGAATTAGCAGCACTAGCTCGGCGTCTTGAGTAATTTGATATGCTCGTACTGCTCATTGGTGATGATGTTCTTCTGGGAGTATGCATTAGTTTGCCCCTTAGTGGAACTGCGGACTTAGTTGACCTCGGTGTAACCGATTCATGACTGTCATTATCCAAATGGAGGTGTCTGAAGTTATGACTTAGACGCCACGGACTTGGTTTGTGCTCTGAAATTGTCCTTGGTGGCGTTAGATGGACGTCTTTCACAGCAGATTGGCTCTCGGAATCATTTCCTGGAGGTAGCTGGTTATCCAACCAGTTCCACCACCAAGGAATTCCACTAGCTCGGATGTCCACAATTGATTTGGGGTTGCTTTTCCATAACTGAAAAAAGAGGTATTGCAGACACGGTAAACCATCATAGAGTAACAGAGTGTATTTTGTCAACAAGTCTAAACCAAGAATAACACACAATGATCAAGTACTTTGAACAAAATGTGATATTAGGTGTTCTACCTTGCTCTTATTGCCAGAATCACTAATAGGAAGCTGAAACAACATAATTGAAAGTTCTGACGTTTGTGGTAATTTGCACAAGTGAATTTTGTTTTGGAAGTCTTTCAAGTGCAAAGGCGCTGACTTAAAATTAGCCAAAAACAACAAGAGCAACAAACAGCGAGAATTATTGTAATGCACTTAGTACCAGGATTTATATTATATAAAAGACTTGGTAAGAAGAGAACTGTTAAGAGAAAATATCTAAATAACTTGGCGAAACAGATGGCGAGAAATTGTAATGGTGAACTTAGTACTGTGATTTGTATAGAAAAGAAGTGGTAAGCAAGAGAAACACTAAGAAAAAATATCTCAGTAACTTGGCATTTCCACAGGTTGCACGAAATAGAACGATGAATTTCTGGCATGATAAAAGCAAATTTACACCAATGGTTACCTCTTTCCCACCACAGATTCTTAACTTGCTAAAGGACATAAGCTCGTACCTGGTGAGAATATGCATAGGTCATTGCTCTCTCCCTCTTGATTACAGCCTCCACTTTTTCCCGACGCCTTGCTTCTACCTCTTCTTTAGTTAGCACACTATTATCCCAATCATCATGGTTACCTGCCTCGGTCTAAACCAAAATTTCCTTTTCAACATCAGAGGTAATTCAAAATATGTTTGAAAAAGAAAAGAACTTCAATTCGATAACTCTCATCGTGAGTTATGGATATGGCTTGATACTCTTTGTTCGGACTTATACAGTGTGTGGATGTGAGATTCGGGTCTTGAAAAGAATTCTGGATGTTAGAAATGAGGCTCCAAGGTTTTTGGGCTAAGGTTAAATTAATTATTTTCTATTATGTTGTGTTGTCAGTCCTATATAGAATATGATAACGTGGGATCACCTCCGGGTATGTGCGTAGTAAGTTTGAAAAGTGATTCGAAGGTTTAGGAACAACTCTTAGCACGCAGTTTACATCACAGTTTTAGAGGGCAGTACAACGAGAATTAGGTACATATGTTCAACTGAGTACAATCCTTTACACCACAGTATATGTACAAAGCGAATCCTAGAATCTAAATTGGCATTGTTGAAGAAGTTGCATACCATCTTTGACCATCGGAAGAACATATCAATTCTTTCACAAGATAATCAAGGAGTAAAAGCACCAACAATGAGGAAAAACACACAATTTAATTGAATAAAATTAAATCAACTCAAGAATGTAGGCAAACAGTGACTCCAAGATATGGCATCAGCCTAAATCACCACCACTAAATAGGTGAGCACCTCAAGATATTTAGCAGTTTGAACTTACCAACTTAGTCCATTTGCTTAGGGTGCTCTCAGCTTCTTTATCATTCGTGTAAGCTTGACTTTGGAGTGCCTGGAACATCTGAGTTCTCCTTGACTGAATTTGCATTTGAACCCTAACTAGAAGCTGCATTTGTTTCATGGCATTTACTGTCTGCCGCTTTGCATTTCTGTTTCTGACCACTCCTTGAAGTCTTGCTAAACCCCTCAAAGACTTGAAACTCCTCCTTCCCTGTGATGCAGAGCACATTCACAAAGGACATACAACAATTATTAATAGCAATTTTTTTTATTTTTTTTTAATTCCCTCCCAAATTAGGAGGATCTATAGTGTTTCCACACTTTATTATTAGCAATTGATATACTCTCTTTGGAAGCAAATACATTCTTGTCCCACCAATATGAACTGCTCCGGGAAAGGGAGAAAATGGGAAAGGACTCTAATGTTTTTCTTTTTAATCTTTTTATGAACAATGAATTTCTATTCACCCCCTACTTAGATCAAGACGAGTAACAATTAGGACACACAACTCTATATTGTTTAATTTGACATATAAAGTTTTCTCACAAGTTGATAAGAACTAAATTACTCGAATTTTCAAGAAGCTTGTGACAGATGATTGCAGACTCTGAATTTTCCATGCTTCACGAGCATGATTCAGACATTGAGGAAAACTATTTTTTAGCAGTAAAGTTATTAGAACCGGAAATGGGGGATAACTCACTAGTTTCTTGAAAACGATTTAAAAAGATTAGGGGTCTTGATTACTTTTACAAGAATTTTAATCTCTCTTGTTTTATACCCTATTTCAGATAATCTGCAAGTTACTTTGTCTTTGTCAAAATTTCAAAAAGAAAGGAGTTCTCGGCCGAGGAAAGTGGCCTTTTCACGATCAGTTAAATTTTATCTGTTTCACAGTCAATCTACTAAAAGAAATAGTCAAAGGTATAAGATCTCCAGAAGCTGAGAATGTAAGAATGAATCGTGAAGCTTCAATGGTCAAGTCAAACTATCATAAAGAAAAAATTATAGAAGATCAAAGGATTTATACAGATCAAGTGGAACTGCAGTAATAAGACCGACCGTGGTAGAAACTAACTTCTTATGTAGAAATGCGCCCTGAAACCACTGGATGAAACTCAAACATGCTTTGATCAGAGGGATAAAAATTTGTTTACCTGTTCCCAGGTTCTGTAACATACAGTAGGGAATTTCTCCACAGAAAAAGCACCCAAATCTTAGACTAATAAGAGAGCCACAAATATTTAACAGAGCACAAAGCTTATCACATAATTATTTATTATTTCTGTTTGATGCTTGTCTTTGTCAGAAATAAATAGTTGCAGTAGACATAGAAATGATTACTTGGCAGGCTAATTATGAGTTTGCAATAACATGACTTAAACTTATCACTCAAGATCTAGCTAGCTCGCAAAAATCGAGCTATATTGTTAAAGGCTATTTTCAGCCAAACATTGCATGAGGGAGTTATCTTGAACCTTACCACGTGCCGTCTGTAGGCTGCCTGTATCTTGGTTGCTGCAAGATGGAGCGTCAAAGTTGGTTCTGGTTTGTTAGCATAGCTAATCTCTTTGTGTTTCTCACTCACCTCGGGATAAGTAGCTCTAGGAGAGATAGCCTTTAGAGAAGCTGCCCTAGGAGAAAGAGACTTTGGAGAAGCTGCCCTAGGAGAGATAGCCTTTGGAGAAGCTGCCCTAAGAGAGGTAGCGTTTGGAGAAGCTGCCCTATGAGAGGTAGCCTTTGGAGAAGCTGCCCTAGGAGAGGTAGCCTTTGGAGAAGCTGCCCTAGGAGAGGTAGCCTTTGGAGAAGCTGCCCTATGAGAGGTAGCCTTTGGAGAAGCTGCCCTAGGAGAGATGACGCTTGAAGAAGCAACCCTCAGAGATGGGATCCTTGGAGAAGTAGCACTAGGAGATGCAGCCGTATAAGAACTCCTAGGAGATGCAGCTCCGGGTGAACTGATTCTCGGAGAAGTTGGCTTCACAGGGAATGCAGATGGAATGCCAGATTGTTCAGAAGCAGGAGGCCTAACAAGTAGTTTCTGATCATCAACTTCCCCCAGTATTTTCTCAATACTGCTTGGTTCTCTGAAGAGGAATGATTTGAACTCTCCATGCCTCAGTATTCTACGAGCCTTCTTCTTTTCCTTAGCATTTTTCTTCGCTGATCCCTGTAACAATCATCCAATTAAGGTAAGGGTTGTATTACAATGTTTGAACCATAGATATCCTGCAAGTTCTTCCCCCAGTCCTGATATGATCTATTCAGTAATATTTAAGGCAATCATGGTCCATTTTATAAAACAGGATCTCAACTAGTTTTAGAAGTTAGGTAAAAAAAAAAGGACAACTGAATCAATTGTTGAAGTAGTTTATTTCTTTATGAGCTAACATCAATGATATAACAATATCAAGTTCAAAGGACTCAGATTTTTATAAACTTACATGGGTAAGCTTCTTCCTGGAGTTGCATGCAAATATCCTTTTGAGGGCGTAAAACCAACTACCTTTTTTACCCATGTTTCTAGCATTACTCTGTCAACCTGAAGAAAAGGAAAATAAACTTAATTGAGTACATCCAGTGTCAAAGCAACATCTGATAGTACTAGAAGTGCACATCAGCGCATATGAACTTTGCATGATTTCTTATTATACAGAACAGAAATATTCTAGAACAAAATCCAGATGGAGGCATTTTGATGCATGTCAATGAGAAGGCAGTGACACCTAACACAAAATACACAAGAAATTTGCAAGTCTAATCTACTTAGTTGTTTGTTTATCCATAAGCATTTTAAGTAAAATGATATCAGTTAGAGAACAGGTAACAACCATCCAAACAAGCAGTAAGTTTAAATTTGCACTTTGCACAGTCAGCTGCTATATAAAAAGGGAAAGACAAACACGGAAATGATTTGTTATGGTCCCTTTAATTACTTTTGTTGATATTCCATTATCTGAGTTGATTTTCAAATTCAACCTTCAAGAACTAGAAGGAACCAAACTAAAGGGTAAATTTTTCACTAGCAATGAAACATAACAGCCAGAAGTTCAGGTTATCTATCATCCAAATGATTTCATAATACTCTTTCTTTTTCTTTTTTCTTTTTTAATTCCTTTAGCTGCTTTGCAAGCTACCAAGATAATTAGAATTATTCACCCTTGATGTCCATTTTTCTGCTTGATTTCTAGTTTTAACAAGGAAGACGACACAGTAACGCTAAAATTACAGGGTTTTAGGATGAAGTATGTTAATTTGTCCTTATATCCTTGACAGTTACGAAGAATGTAACGGACAAAGAATATCTCAGAAATTATAGAAGAACCCCAAAAAAATTAAAAAATAAACAACCATTCACACACAAAAAAAAAAAAAAAAAAAAAAGATCTACAGACCCACAACTTTCACTCCCAAGTCTCAAAGCATACAGAAACACGCATACACACAGTGAGTTGAAAAAACAAGGGGAAGGGATTTTTCAAGAAGAAATATCCTTAACCAGAAAGGGAGAAGAAAGATTTGAAATTCCCATAAAGAACCTTTGAAAAAAGATTAAAAAGGTGACATTTTTATCCCTAAAATTAGCATGAAGAGTATGCAGGATTAATCCTAAGAAATCGACCCAGAAAAGTAAATTAATTCAAAAAGAAAGAACTCATGTATGTATACCTCAAGTGATAGTTTAGTTCCATAAAAACCTTTCAGAAAGCTGAAATGAAAGCTCAAAAGGCAACTGCAAAGAAGAAAAGATGAGCTACCTCCACCTTTAGCTCTCTCTCTCTCTCTCCTCTCTCTCTCTCTCTAGAATCTCTCTAGCGCAGCTCCACTTTGCTCTATATACAATAAGATGGTGCTCCTTTTAGACTTTTCGATTCTGAATTAGCCAACTACCTCAGAATCTGGTTCTTTGTTGCTTGCTGGATTTCCCCTTTCTTTTTGTCGTTTTTTGACTTCTTTTTTCCCCTCCTACCTGGTGAATACTCCAACTTATTCTATCTAAAAATTTAATTAATAAAAGTAACGGATACATAACAAATAACAAATTAATTAGTCGAAATGGAAGCTGACCCGAACAGCTTAATTAAAACTTAATAATAAAAGTATCTTTGGCAGGGGTTGGAGGTAGGGGAGTTTGGCCACTTTGTCACTCAATAATTGGACAGCCTCTGCTATTAGGTTTGGTTCTTTATCTGTATTTCCGTTTGGATTATGTTTTATCTTGACAACATTGGGGTGACAATGACAGTGATATCTTGGGTTATTTTGAAAATTAAAAGGAAACAAATATAGTACAAACGTGATACAAAGTTTAGTTTTCACTACCACCACTACCACAATACTTCAAGCTCTTTTGTGGTAAAAAGAAACACTAGCATGAGATATTTTTTAAACTGTCGACAAATTAATCACTATGTTTAAATTTGCAGCTACTAATATTCAGTCTTTCGAGTTCAATAATTTTATGTTTGGAAAAATCTAAATAAATTTTGCTGCATAACATAAGCAACGCATCATAGGGTCTTGGAACAACGGTAAAGTTGTTTCCGTGATATCTATAAGTCACTGGTTCATGCAGTGGAATCAGCCACCGATGGTTATATCAGGGTATGCTAACTACATTATACCTCTTGAAATGCGGCCCGTCCCGAGCTTTACGTGAACGCAGAATACTTCGTACATCGGGTTGCCCTTTTAACGTAAGCAAGGCATCTCCTTATCTTCTTCCTCCAACGATTTTATTGTTATTGATTTTTATTTTTATTTTTCTCTTGAAGCTTAATTAACCAACTGAATTTCCTGCATATGATACTTTCTAAAATTGGCCATCATGATAGCCCATATTTGTAAAATCTTAGAGCATCTAAATTCTACTAATCACAATTTATGGATGGCATTGTATTCTTAAGCAGTTTAGAGAACTTCGATCTCCTTATCTCAAGCAATAATGGACATTCTTGTCCTCTTGCTTCTTCTTTTTTAAATACTAATTTTAATTGTGTTGCTCCTTTTAACAAACTAGTCTTAGGGTAAGCGCTTTGCGCGTGTACCCTGTACCAATGAGTATATAATCTTACAAAATTTTGTCTACATAATTTCTCATATTTTATTTCTTTCTTAAATATTTTTCTTTATTTGTTTATTACACTTAGCTATGTTATTATTCTATTTTTCTAAAAAATTATACATCGTAATCTTGTAAAAAATAAGTCATCCACAAACTTAACTTATAATGAGTGATGTCATTAAAGTTGAACTTTATTATTGGACCAGGTTATATACAAACTTAACTATGTTAAAATGATAGATTACTTTTTAAATATTTAAATAATATTCTCATTTTCTAATCTTTATTTTCTGTGATTCCATGTAGTCACTCATATTTTTTATTTTTTATTTTATTTTCTTCGTTTAACATAATTGTCCTATTATTCTAGTTTTGCAACTACTCCTCCTACTATTAAAAATAATGAATCATTAATAAACTTAGCATATAATGAGTGATGTCATTAAAGTAGATTCATCGTTGAATGAGGTTATAGACTTATGTTTTTCTTTTATTTTGAATTATATTTACTTAAATTATATTGAAACTTATTTTATGTTATGTTGTAATTTTACATAAGAGTATTATGTCAATTTTTTTTTCTTTGGATTTTGAATTTATGTTATGTTTTCGCTTACATTTTATTTGCTTTAATAGTATTCCTTTTATTAATTCAGATTGCATGCCATTCAATTTTCAGTTAGAATTGATAAATTATTTTTTCATAAAATAATGAGTAATGTTACGACATTATATTTATAAATATTAATCATTTTATCAAGCATGTAATCCATGACGTTCTAACAAAATATGTAATTTTAGTTTTTATAATTGATTAAAATAAAATATTATTAATCTAAATATATATATCAATTATTTTTACAATATTAGTTACAAAATATGATTAGTAATTAATATATTTTCAAGAAATAATATTTATTTTAAATATCAAATTTAATATTATTTTTAAAGGGATATATTTGTTAAATTATAGCTTTTAATTTTTGATAATTAACTTTATATTTAAAATTTAATCTAACTGTGTAATTACGCTTGTGCAACCAAACAATACACTTATAATTATACTGTATTTATATTATGACAAATAAATTAGTCTCGTAATTACAATACTGTGTAATTACTACCATAAAAATTACACCAATTTTAATTATCCGATGGCTTTTCAAAAAGACCCGAAGTAAAAATTTCCTACTTTATCTCAATTCTGAAATGTAAAGTGTTGGACAAGTTATTCCACTCCCAACAAGATTAATGAGATGATTCTATTTTAATCCTACTTTATAGATTGGCAAACTATAATTACTTTGTGCATTGTAAATAACGAAATAAATTTTACAAATATATTTTTACTCAATTTTAAAATTTTAAATATTAGAAGTTCTTACATAGTTTAAATAAAAATATTTATTAAAAAATTTTAGATTTCAAAGTCTTAACATTAAAAAAATAATTAAATGACAAATCTTTTATTAATTTCAAAGTTCTAAAGTTTCCTTGTTGAAAAAAAAACTCTTATTTTATTCTTTCTATGTAAAGTAAATAATAACTGCATATAAATTATGAGAAATGCACGTGCAGATTGTTGCCCAAGTTAAGCAAAAAGATAGCGGACAATTTTAGGAAAAGTCTTAGTTGATGTTTTAAATATTAAGCCTTCCTACACGGAATGATTTAATAAGAAATTTTTTGATTATTATTATTTTTCCTTTGCAAATATGTTTATATTATATAATTTAAATAAGGAAGGATTCAATACATAAATTTAGTTGATTTTGAAATCCTAAATATTAGAAAAATAATTAAATGACTATTCCTAATTACAAGGAAAATAATTAACTGACGATTTTGTCCAGTATGAAAGCTATTTTTAAAAGGGTAAAAAAGATAAACTATAGTTCGCTAAGTGTCTTCATGCTTTTAATATAATATAGATATAAATAAACTTTTTATCATTCACTTTTTGTTTTTGTTTTTTTTATGATGGCCCAAAGTGTCATCTTTAAATTTAATAATTAATTCTGTGTCCTAAGACCTCAAAAAGTACTATTTATCATTCCTCGACTTACGTGCGCAGTCCGTATAGTTCCCCGAAAAGTTTTTATGTGAAAAATAGATTAAAATATGAAATAGAGCTTTAAAACTCAACTGAGTTGACTTTGGTCAATATTTTGAGCAAACGGACTCGAATCAGTATTTTGACAGTTCCGATAAGTCCGTATCATAATTTGGGACTTAGGCGTATGCCCGAAATCGAATTTCGAGATCCCTAGTCCGAGATATGAAATTTTAGTGAAAAATTAAAAGTTTGAAAGTTTAATGATTTTTAAGAATTTACTAATGTTGGATTTATTGACACCGGATCCGTATTTTGGTTTCGGAGGCCGCTATAGGTCCACTATAATATTTATGACTTGTCTGCCGAATTTGGTGAGAAACGGAGTTGAATTGACGTGATTCGGACGTCCGGTTGTGAAAATATAAGTTTTAAAGTTTTCTTGAAAATTTTCTTTGATTTGGTGTCCGATTCGTCGTTCTAGGTGTTATTTTGGTGATTTGATCGCGTGAGAAAGTTCGTATGATGTTTTAGGACTTAGGCTCATATTTGGTTTGGAGCCCCGGGGGCTCGGGTGAGTTTCGGATAGGCCACGGGATAATTTCGAACTTTGAAAAATCTGGTTTCTGCAAACTTCAGGCTTCTGGTGTGTTCTTCTTCGCGTTCGCGAAGGAACTCTCGCGAACGCGAAGAGCAAATTGGACCGGCATATTTTTGTGCTTCGAGTTCGCGACAGAGGGAACGCGTTCGCGAAGGGTCAAGATGCAAAGCTTCGCGTTCGCGAAGGAAAAATGACCGGAGAGAAATTTGCCTTCGCGAAGGCCAAGCCAGGCAAGCTTCGCGTTTGCGAGGAAGCCCTCGCATTCGCGAAGAGTAAAATTTGGACAGCACAAATTTGTGCTTCGCCAACGCGAGGGTCCCATTTTCAACTATTTTCCATTTTTGAGCTCGGGTAAGGCGATTCTTGGGCGATTTTTACGGAAAAATATTGGGATAAGTATTTCTTATCCTATATTGATTATATTTAATGATTTCATACTCAGTTATATCATAAATCCGTGAAATTTTGGGAGAAAAATCAGTTTTCTATAAAATCTTCCAAAAACGAAAATTTAAGATTTGAAGGTCCATTTGATATCGGAATTTGATAATTTTTATATGGTTGGAATCGTCTCGGAATGAGTGTTTGAATTTCATAAGTTTTTTCGAGATTCGAGACATGGGCCCCACTGTCAATTTTTAAAGTGAATTTTGGATTTTATCCGGAAAAATAGTAAATTCATATGGAATTAATTCCTATGATTCGTATTGAGTATATCAAATTGTTTGTGAATAGATTTGAAGCTTTTGGAGATAAATTTAAAAGAAAAAGCTGTGGTCGAGTAATTGATTGAAATTACAAAGCGAGATAAGTGTCATGGTTAACCTTGACTTGAGGGAATAGAACCCTTAAATTATTTATTATGTGAAATACATGTGAACGACGTATAGGTGAGGTGACGAGTGTCTATACGTCGTCAAATTAATTGTTTGCATAATTATTTGAAATCCTAAATTTATTTTAATATACAAATTAATTATTATGATAATTGTTTCTCTCATATTCTTTGTCAAATATTAATTTTTGAATTTCTGCAATAATTGCTACATACTAATTTGATTTATGTGCATTAATTTTTACTTGACATTTAGCATATTAAATAGTAAACTGCCTATCTAATTTTCATAATAAATTGTTATTTGTCATTATTTATTTCATAATTAAATTATAATTATTGTATGCTTGTTGTTTTAAATTTTTTATATTAATTGTTGCATTTATTAGGGCAATTTCTTCTATAAGAATTGATAAATGGATATATTGGAGGATCGAGTTGCACGCCGCAACAGACTTGTTTAAAAGTCCATATTGGGGGATCGGGTTGTACGCCGCAACAGACTTATTAAAAGTCCATATTGAGGGATCGGGTTGTACGCCGCAACAGACTTATTAAAAATTCATATTGGGGGATCGGGTTGCACGCCGCAAGAGACTTGTTTAAAAGTCCATATTGGGGGATCGGGTTGCTTGCCGCAAAAGACTTATTTAAAAGTCTATATATACTTGATTAAAATAAATATATGGGAGTATTGAAAATGAATATGTTGTGGGAGCGGGTTGCATGCTGCAACGGAAATTGATTGAAATAATAATTGGTTATGACTGCTGAGTTGGCTTCAACTATTAGAAATGAGTTACCTGATTTAATTCTATTATTGTGGTTATTACTATTATTGCGTACAGGTTAATGTAAGTGACCTGCCTTAGCCTCGTCACTACTTCGTCGAGGTTAGGCTCGGCACTTACCAGTACATGGGGTCGGTTGTACTGATACTACACTCTGCACTTCTTGTGCAGATTTTGGATTTGGTCCCAGCGGCGTACCATAGACTTGCTCGGATTTCAGCTACCAAAGGAGACTTGAGATATAACTGCACGACGTCCGCAGTTCTAAAGTCCCCGTCTACTTTACTTTAGCTGTATGTTTGCTTTCAGACAGCTTTATTTTATTCAGACCTTTATTTGTATCATTCTAGAAGCTCGTGCACTTGTGGCACCAATTCTGGGATGGTATTTAGACACCGTTATTTTTATGGATTATTCAATACATTTCAGACTTTACTTCCGCATTTATTTCTTTGTTGTTAATAAATTTAAAAATTATTTTAAATGGATAATATTATTCTAACGTTGGCTTGCCTAGAAAGTGAAATATTAGGCGCCATCACGGTCCGAAGGTGTGAATTTCGGGTCGCGACGGTTGGTATCAGAGCACTAGGTTACATAGGTCTCACGAGTCACGAGCAAGCTTAGTAGAGTCTGAAGGATTGGTACGGAGACGTTTGTACTTATCTCTCAGCGGCTATGAAGTTTAGGAAAAATATCACTTCTTTCTTGTTCTGTCGTGCGATTTTATTCTATTAACGATGATTGAGCCATTCTACTCTTATTCTCTCGCAGATGGTGAGAACACGTAATGCATCTACCGATGGACAAGGACCAGATCCCCCGGTGGCAACTATGGCCAGGGGTAGAGGTCGAGGCCGAGGTCGTGCTAGAGGCCGAGGTAGAGGCAGAGGCAGAGGCAGAGGCAGAGGTAGAGCTCAGTCAAGAGCTTGAGTAGCAACTCATGTTATAGAACCTCGGGTGGACCTTCAGGAGGAGGTTCTAATTCAGAATGTACCAGTTGGACCAGTTCAGGTCCCGGAAGGATTCATATCTACTCCAGTGCTTCAGGACGCTCTAGTCCGTTTGGTGAGTCTTATGGAGAGCGTGACCCAGAATGGTACATTTTCAGTGGTACCAGCCGTCTCACAGGCTGGGGGAGGAGCACAAACTCCTACTATTCCCGCTCCGGAGCAGATGGCTCCCCAGAATCAGGCTCCAGCAGCCCCGCCAGTTGGGGTAGTTCAGCCAGTTATTGCGGCACAGATCGGTGATAGATCTGTCATGTCTTTTGAGGCCTTATTGAGACTAGATAAGTTCACTAAGCTCTTTCTAGTTCACTTCAGTTGTACCCCTTTTGAGGACCCACAGGATTATCTTGATCGCTGCCATGAGGTGCTGTGGAACATGGGTATAGTTGAGACCAATGGGGTTGGTTTTGCTGTATTTCAGATGACGGGTTGCACTTACCTGGGAGCAGTTCTCTCGGCTATTTCTGGAGAAGTTCCTTCCTATCACACTGAGAGAGGATTACCGCAAGTAATTTGAGCGGTTACAGCAGGGCAGTATGACTGTTACTCAGTATGAGTCCCGTTTTGTGGATTTATCCCGTCATGCTCTCCTTTTACTACCCACTAAGGGAGAGAGAGTGAGGAGGTTTATTGAGGTACCCACTCACCCTATCAGGATTCAGATGGCAAAGGAGACCAAAAGTGAGATTTCTTTTCATGCGACTGCTAATGTCGCGAGGAGGATCGAGATGGTTCTTGCACAGGAGAGGAGGCAGAGGTCTGGTAAGAGGCCTCGTCAGTTCGGTGATTTCAGTGGTGCATCGTCTGGAGGCAGGGGTAATTTTGGTAGGGGTCATCCTCCCATCCCGTTTCATTCAGCATTGCGGGAATCTCACGGTGCTTCAGGGAGCCACGGTCCTATTATGCCTTACTCTGGACAGCTAGTATTTAGTGCACATTCAGCTCCTATCAGTGCACCACCACTCCAGAGTCACTACAGTAGTTATCCGGCCCATTCGGGTCATCTTCAGCTTCAGCAGCCACGATATCAGGATGGGTGTTATTAGTGTAGGAACATTGGTCACATCAGGAGGTATTGACCTAGGTTGGCGAGTAACAGATCTCAGCAGGATTCTCGTGCCATCATACCGGCACCGGTTGCTTCACTGACTGCTCAGCCAGCTAGAGGTAGGGGTCAGGCAGCTAGAGGTGGAGGTCAGGCCATTAGAGGTGGAGGCCAGCTAGAGGTCGTCCTAGGGACGCAGTTCAGAGTGGTGGGGCTCAGCCCCGATTTTATGCTTTTCCAGCTAGGCCTGAGGCCGAGTCATCTGATGCTGTGATCACAGGTATTATTCCAGTTTGCCATAGAGATGCTTCGGTTCTATTTGATCCGGGATCTACTTATTCCTATGTGTCCTCCTATTTTGCTTCATATTTGGTTGTGCTTGTGATTCTCTGAGTGTTTCTGTGTGTGTATCTACACCGGTGTGAGACTCTGTTGTAGTAGATCATGTCTATCTTTCGTGTGTGGTTACTATTGATAGTCTTGAGACTAGTGTGGATCTTCTACTTCTTGATATGATAGATTTTGGTGTCATCTTGGGTATGGATTGGTTGGCACCTTATCATGATATATTAAATTGTCATGCCAAGATAGTGACCCTAGCTATGTCGGGGTTACCTCGGTTAGAGTGGAAAGGAACTTCTGGCCATTCTGCCAGTAAGGTTATTTCTTATATGAAAGCTCGGCGTATGGTCGAGAAAGGGTGTCTAGCATATTTGGCTTATATTCACGATCCCAATGCGGATGTTCCTTCTATGGACTCAGTATCAGCAGTTCATGAATTTTCAGAAATATTTCCTACAGATTTGCCAGGAATGCCACCCGATAGAGATATTGACTTCTGTATTGATTTGGCTCCGGACACTCATCCCATTTCTATCCCACCATATTGTATGGCCCCGACGGAGTTGAAAGAATTGAATGAGCAGTTACAATACTTTCTTGATCAAGGATTCATTAGACCCAGTGTCTCGTCCTAGGGTGCACAGTACTATTTATAAAGAATAAAGATGGCTCTATACATATGTGTATAGATTATCGACAGTTGAACAAGGCCACTATCAAAAACAAATATCCGCTGTCAAGAATTGATGACTTATTTGATCAGCTTCAGAGTGCTAAGGTATTTTCGAAGATCGATTTGAGGTCTGGTTACCATCAGTTAAAGATTAGGGCATCTTATGTCCCTAAGACAGCTTTTCGGACTCGGTATGGGCATTACGAATTCCTAGTGATGTCATTTGGGTTGACAAATGCCCCAACAACATTTATGGATTTGATGAATCGGGTGTTCAAGCCCTATTTGGATTCTTTTGTGGTTGTATTCATTGATGATATCTTGATTTACTCTAACAATCGAGATGAGCATGAGCAGCATCTTCGGAGTGTGCTTCAGACTTTGAAAAATAATCAGTTATATGCTAAACTTTCAAAATGCGAGTTTTGGTTAAGCTCAGTTGCCTTTTGGGGGCATGTTGTATCGGCAGAAAGCATAAAGATGGATCCTAAGAAGATTGAGGCTGTTCAGAATTGGCCTAGACCTACCTCAATTACAGAGATCCGGAGTTTATTGGGTTTAGTAGGTTACTATCGTCGGTTCGTGGAAGGGTTTTCATCTATAGCAAGCCCATTGACCAGACTGACCCAAAAAGGTGTCCCATTCAGATGGCCAGATGAGTGTGAGTTGAGCTTTCAGAAGATCAAGACTGCTTTGACTACGGCGCCAGTGTTGGTATTACCTACAAGTTCAAGATCGTATACGGTATATTGTGACGCATCTCACGTTGGGCTTGGTACAGTATTAATGCAAGATGGCAGGGTGATTGCATATGCGTCACGATAGTTGAGAGTTCACGAGAAGAATTATCCTGTTCATGACTTAGAATTGGAAGCCATTGTTCATGCGCTGAAGATTTGGAGGCATTATATCTACGGTGTCTCGTGTGAGGTATTTACTGATCATCGTAGCCTTCAGTATCTGTTCAAACAAAAAGATCTTAATTTGAGGCAGAGACGATGGTTGGGATTGTTGAAAGACTATGATATCACCATTTTGTATCACCCCGGAAAGGCCAATATGGTGGCCGATGCTTTGAGTAGAAAGGCTGTGAGTATGGGCAGTCTTGCGTATATTCCGGTTAGTGAGAGGCTGTTAGCTGCAGATGTTCAGACCTTGGCTAATTAGTTCGCGAGGTTAGATGTTTCAGAACCCAGTCGGGTTCTAGCTTACACAGTCGCTCGGTCTTTTTTATATGAGGGCATTAGTGAGCGGTAGTATGATGATCCTCATTTACTTGTCCTTAAGGACACGGTGCGACACGGTGATGCCAAACAGGTTGCTGTAGGGAAAGATGGAGTTCTGCGAATGCAGGGTCGTATTTGTGTGCCTAATGTTGACGGGCTTCGTGAATTAATTCTTGAAGAGGCACACAGTTCCAGGTATTCTATTCATCCAGGTAGCACCAAAATGTATCAAGATTTACAATAACATTACTGGTGGAGGAGAATGAAGAAAGATATAGTTGCATATGTAGCTCGGTGTCTGAATTGTCAACAAGTTAAGTACGAGCATTAGAGACCTGGTGGCTTGCTTCAGAAGTTAGAAATTCCTGAGTGGAAATGGGAGCGTATCACTATGAATTTTGTTATTGGACTCCCACGGACTCAGAGAAAATTTGACGCAGTTTGGGTCATTGTGGACAGGTTGACCAAGTCAACACATTTCATTCTAGTGGCAGTTACCTATTCTTCAGAAAGGTTAGCTGAAATTTACATTCGTGAGATTGTCCGCCTTCACGGTGTGCCCGTGCCTATTATTTCAGATCGAGGTATGCAATTTACCTCACACTTCTGGAGGGCTGTACAGCGTGAGTTAGGCACGCGGGTTGAGTTGAGTACAATATTTCATCCATAGACAGATGGACAGTCAGAGCGCACCATTCATATATTGGAAGATATGCTTCGCGCTTGTGTTATAGACTTTGGAGGTTCTTGGGATCAGTTCTTGCCACTTGCAGAGTTTGCTTATAATAATAATAGCTACCAGTCGAGCATTCAGATGACTCCATATGAGGCATTATATGGAAGGCAGTGTCGTTCGCCAGTTGACTCCATATGAGCATTCAGAGTTTTCTTGAAAGGGTGGGTGAAGTAGCCTACAGGCTTGCATTACCACCTAGTTTATCAATGGTTCATCCGGTGTTCTATGTGTATATGCTCCGAAAATATCATGGTGATCCGTCCCATGTGTTAAATTTCAACTCAGTCCAATTGGACAAAGATTTGACTTACGAGGAGGAGCCGGTGGCTATTCTAGCCCGGTAGGTCCGGCAGTTGAGGTCTAAGAGTTATCCTTCAGTTCGGGTGCAATGGAGAGGTCAGCCAGTAGAGGCATCTACCTGAGAGTCCGAGTCGTACATGCAGAGTAAATATTCACACCTTTTTACCAGCTCAGGTACTTTTTCTAACTCCGTTCGAGGACTAACGTTTGTTTTAGAGGTGGAGAATGTGATGACCCAAAGTATCATATTTAAATTTAATAATTAATTCTGTGTCCTAAGATCTCGAAAAGTACTATTTATCATTCTTCGACTTGCGTGCACAATCTGTACAATTCTCCGAAAAGTTTTTATGTGAAAAATGGATTAAAATGTGAAATAGAGATTTAAAACTCAACTGAGTTGAATTTGGTCAACGTTTTGAGTAAATGGACTCGGATCAGTATTTTGACAGTTCCGGTAGGTCCGTATCATGATTTGGGACTTAGGCGTATGGCCAGAATCGAATTCCGAGGTCCCTAACCCAAGATATGGAATTTTGATGAAAAATTAAAAGTTTGAAAGTTTAATAATTTTTAAGAATTTACTGATGTTGGTTTATTGACACCGGGTTCGTATTTTGGTTTTGGAGTCCGGTATAGGTCCACTTTAATATTTATGATTTGTTTGCCGAATTTGGTGAGAAACGGAGTTGATTTGACGTGATTCAGACGTCCGGTTGTGAAAATATAAGTTTTAAAATTTTCTTAAAAATTTCCTTTGATTTGGTGTCCGATTCGTCGTTCTAAGTGTTATTTTGGCGAATAGATCGCGCGAGCAAGTTTGTATGATATTTTAGGACTTAGGCCCATATTTGGTTTGGAGCCCCGAGGGCTCGGGTGAGTTTCGGACAAGCCACAGGATGATTTCGAACTTTGAAAAATCTTGTTTCTGCAAACTTCAGGCTTCTGGTGTGTTCTTCTTCGCGTTCGCGAAGGAACTCTCGCGAACGCGAAGAGCAAACTGGACTGGCACATTTTTATGCTTCGCATTCATGACAGAGGGAACGCGTTCGCGAAGGGTCGAGATGCAAAGCTTCGCGTTCGCGAATGGGAAATGACCGGAGAGAAATTTGCCTTCGCGTTCGCGAAGGCCAAGCTAGGCAAGCTTCGCGTTCGCGAGGTAGCCCTCGCATTCGCGAAGAGTAAAAATTGGACAACACAAATTTATGCTTCGCGAATGCGAGGCACTAACCGCGTTCGCGAAGGGTAAAATCGGAAAAAAAGAACATAAGTTTTGGAAAATGGGATTCGTTCCATTTTCAACCATTTTTTATTTTTGAGCTCGGGTAAGGCGATTCTTGGGTGATTTTCACGAAAAAATATTGGAGTAAGTGTTCCTTATCCTATATTGATTATATTTTATGATTCCATACTCTGTCATATCATGAATCCGTAAAATTTTGGGAGAAAAATCAGATTTTTATAAAATCTTCCATAAATGAAAATTCAAGATTTGAAGGTCCATTTGACATCATAATTTGATAATTTTTATATGGTTGGATTCGTCTCGGAATGGGTGTTCGGATTTAGTAAGTTTTTTCGAGATTCGTCACATGGGCCCCACTGTCAAATTTTAAAGTGAATTTTAAATTTTATCCGAAAAATTAGTAAATTCATATGGAATTAATTCCTATGATTCGTATTGAGTATATCGAATTGTTTGTGAATAGATTTGAAACTTTTGGAGACAAATTTAAAAGGAAAAGCTGTAGTCGAGTAATTGATTGAAATTGCAAAGCGAGGTAAGTGTCATGGTTAACCTTGACTTGAGGGAATAGAACGCTTAAATTATTTATTATGTGAAATGCATATGAACGACGTATAGGCGAGGTGACGAGTGTCTATACGTCGTCAAATTAATTGTTTGCATAATTATTTGAAAATCCTAAATTTGTTTTATTATACAAATTAATTGTTATGATAATTGTTTCTCTCCTATTCTTTGTCAAATATTAATTCTTGAATTCCTACAATAATTGCTACATGCTGATTTGATTTATGTGCTTAATTGCTACTTGACATTTAGCATACTAAATAGTAAACTGCCTATTTTCTCCATGATTTCCATAATAAATTGCTATTTGTCATTGTTTGTTTCATAATTAAATCATAATTATTGTATGCTTGTTGTCTTAAAAATTTATATTAATTGTTGCATTTATTGGGGCAATTTCTTCTATAAGAATTGGTAAATGGATATATTGGAGGATCGGGTTGCACGCCGCAACTGACTTGTTTAAAAGTCCATGTTGGAGGATTGGGTTGCACGCCACAACAAACTTATTAAAAGTCCATATTGGGGGATCGGGTTGTACGCCGCAACAGACTTATTAAAAGTCCATATTGGGGGATCGGTTTGCACACCGCAACAGACTTGTTTAAAAGTTCATATTGGGGGATCGGGTTACTCGCCGCAACAGACTTATTTAAAAGTCTATATATACTTGATTAAAATAAATATATGGGAGGATTGAAAATGAATATGTTGTGGAAGCGGGTTGCATGCTGCAACGGAAATTGATTGAAATAATAATTGGTTATGACTGCCGAGTTGGCTTCAACTATTAAAAATGAGTTACCTGATTTAATTCTATTATTGTGGTTATTACTATTATTGCGTACAGGTTAATGTAAGTGACCTGCCTTAGCCTCGTCACTAATTCGTCGAGGTTAGGGTCGGCACTTACCAGTACATGAGATCGGTTGTACTGATACTGCACTCTGCACTTCTTGTGCAGATTTCGGAGTTGGTCCCAGCGGCGTACCATAGACTTGCTCGGATTTCAGCTGCCAGAGGAGACTTGAGGTATAACTGCACGGCGTCCGCAGTTCTGAAGTCCCCGTCTACTTTACTTTAGCTTTGTGTTTGTTTTCAGATAACTTTATTTTATTCAAACCTTTATTTGTATCATTCTAGAAGCTCGTGCACTTGTGACACCAATTCTGGGATGATATTTAGACACCGTTATTTTTATGGATTATTTACTATATTTCAGACTTTACTTCCGCATTTGTTTCTTTGTTGTTAATAAATTTAAAAATTGTTTTAAAATAGATAATATTATTCTAACGTTGGCTTGCCTAGCAAGTAAAATGTTAGGCGCCATCACGGTCCGAAGTTGAGAATTTCGGATCGTGACATTTTTCCCCTAAATGTAAGACAGAATCAAATTAGCACTGTTCTTAGTGGTTCTAAATCGCCTCCAAATGACCTATATATTCACATGACTCATTTTAATGCAAAAATGTTACCAGAACAAATTTGATATCTTGATATTACAATGTATTTAGGCGGTCGAAATAGGAGGTGTTGAGTTTAAGTAAAATCACCATATTACGTAATTAATTACAATGTAAATAATTTTTATGGATGATCATTCAATTTTGTGTTCGTTATACAAAAGTCATTTTTCTTTTTTTTGTTACGTAAAAATCATTCAGCTTTGTGTTCATTACTCAAAAGTCATTTTTTTTTCTTTTGTTACACAAAAATTATTTTACTTTGCTCTATTTATCACAAAAGTCACATTGGCCAGATTTTCTAATACTTTTACTTGAAAAATATTAAAAATTCTCTCATTTATGTAACACCTTCTATATTATATACTATATAATATAATTTTACCTAGGTATTTTACTTATAATTAAAATAACTTTATATTATTTTAATTATTATTTTTATAGTATATACATACATTTAATTTTTCCATGGCCCTCAATTTGTTTAATCATACTCAAACATGAACATATTTTATATATAAAAACAATAAAAATATTTTCAAAGATATCTGTGTTTAATATTAAGTTTTTTAAAACTTTGTGTGTTAACATTATTTATTTGAAAGTATTAATCTGATGTGTCATTGGCTAAATGTAAGTATTTTATTTATTGGATTAATGAGTATGACTTGGCTGATAAATGAATGAAGTTTGATTTTATAATTTTCATTAAAAGTATTTCATTAAGCATGGTTAAGAACGTAGACTTGAAATTTGTTCACGGTAATGTTACCGACAAATTTAATAATACTACTTATATATCTTGAAAATTAATGTTAAGAAAAAATTAAATGTACGGAAATGTTATAAAAATAATAAATAAAATAATATTAAGTCATTTTAATTATAAGTAAATACCTGGGTAAAAGTATATTATATAACATATAATATAGAAGGTTTTGCATTAATGAGAGGATTTATAGTGTCAAGGGTATAATAGACTTTTCAGATGAAAGGTTTGTAAAATCTGGTCAACATGACTATTGTGATAATTAGAGCATAGCAAAATGATTTTTGTGTAAAAAAAAAAAAGAAAAATGACTTTTGGGTAATGAACACAAAATTGAATGACTTTTATGTAACAAAAGAAAGAAAAATGACTTTTGAGTAATGAACACAAAGTTGACCGACCACTCATGAAATTTACTCTTACAATGTTAACGATAATAAATGAAATAACCATTTACAAATTATAAGCCAAACTATTAATACAAATGAATTCAACTCAAAATTAGAGCTGGTTGACCTTCATTTATAACATTTCCAGGTTAGAACTTTAATAAAATGAAAATGACACTTCTCTTTTCATTTTATTAGAAAGCGACGTGCAATTCATGCTCACAAGTCACAACATGGGCTAGAGATCGTTGGTTGCTGCCGTTCATTACTTGATATATACTCTTCCATTTGCATCACCAATATTCTTTTATTAATTTGCTCAATGCATGTCATGTTAAATCAAAGTTATAGTAGTTGCAATACCTAACTAAGATACAGGTCAACTTCATCCTCATCTTATACAAAAGAATCCAAGAATTTTGTTGTCATTTGGTTTGAGTTATGACCCTTTTAAGAAGGTACAATAAATTCATAAAATATGGTGAGTTCTGATGTTAGATTGATGAGCTATGTGAAAAGGACTAAAATTTAATTAAGAGAATATAATTAAATAAAATAAGGAATTATTATCTAAGATTGACTTCCTACTTTTTTTCTCTTCATTGGAAATCATCAAATTGCTTATATGATAATAGAGTTTTCGCGAGATATATTAATTAATCAACAACAATAACAACATATCTAGTGCGGTCCAACAAGTGGAGTTTGAGGAGTACCTTAGCCCTACCTTATGAAGATAGAGAAACTATTACAGATAGACCTTCGGCTCAAGAAATTAATTTATGTAACTCGAAAAAAATTTAAATTGTCATAGACCTAAGTAATTTTTATTGATGCTTTAAGAACAATCTTAGATTTTTCGTTATCACTATTTTTGTGGTAGAAAATGGCAAAAAAAGTGTCATCAAGAGAGACAAACCATGAGGCAAACACCATTTAAGAAAAAACTTAGACAAACTCAAATGGCAATGGCAAATTAAGTAGTGATTTGGAAACTAAAACTTCAATTTTCCTCAGCCAAAACCATTCTACTTAAAGGACTTGGGCCAAGCTTTTTTCTTCTTCTAAGAGAATTTCTTCTCCTAATAACTTCCATTTGATTCCTTCTCCTAACTTGCATCATTGCTTCTTCTTCAACCACAAATCTTCTCATTAATACATCATCAGTCAAAGATTTTCCTCTAAATATTTTCCTTCCTTCCAAACTCATTCTTCCACTTGGAATTCTTTCTTGTGAAATGGTAGAGTGAATCATTTGCTTTGATCTAATTGGAGGATAACTATTACTTTTTCTAGGTGGAACATGATCTACTTGAAATACTTCTGTATAGGAAGAAATTGGTGCACATAGACAAACTCTAGTAAAAGAAGTTGCTACCCTTAAGGAGGTGCATCTTCTTAGTTTTTGTCTATTGGAATTATTTGTAGTTGTTGAAATCTCTGTTGATTTTGAAATGCTTCTCCATAATGTAGGATTTCTTGTGGGAATTTCACTTGGCTTGGCAAAGGTTTTCCATAAAGAGGCCATTTCCATTGCTTTTTGGTACCAAGCCTTCCTACAAAACCACATGCATATCTATTGAGTTTAGCTTTTATATATGATAATAAAAATTATTTACACAATTCCGAAATTTAATTATGTACTGTAACTGTCAATAGTAAGTATGAACTAGCGTAACTAAAAGAAGTATGCAAATAACATGCTAAAACGGATTAATCTTTTACATTGTTCGTCTGTACAAGTTTAATTCATATGAGTATTTTAATGTGGTTGTCCTCTTCGAGTATAAAAATTAAATTAAAAGAAGTACACACAGAGACACATAAAAAGTATCAAATAGGGGGGACTTCAAATTTTCAGCTTGTTCACTGACTAAACAGTTGAAATACCAAGATTGATTTTATAAAAGGTGGATATAACATTTGAAAGTCATGAAAAAGACCAAAAAAAACGCCATGAACTTTGTTAAATCAGGTCAATTGAAATTCTCTAGACCGAGTCAAACTCTCGAAAAGGGCTAGACTTCTAATTGATGGACGAATAGACAGTTCTGTTGAACAAGTCCTTTAGGATAGGTCAAAGTTTGATTCAGTCTTTAGCAAAGAGTTGAAATCATTGATCTTAGAGGGGCAAGTGCAGATATAGCCATTCTCAGGGATACTATTTAAAGATTAGCCATTACTTATTTTGTCTTGAAATTCTAAACTAAAAATCTTAACTCTTGACAATTCAGGATATTTTGTCCTGCAAAATTAAACTGAAAAGCTGAAATTCAGGACGCACTGACTAATTTCTAAAGAGCACCCCTTTAGAGTGGCTACCTGGTGGACATGAAACCCATTACATGTTAAGGCTTTTAATATGGGCCTAAATGTACTTTGACACATGGAGTAGAAATGGCGTAGGATAGCCATTTTTTAACATGATATTTAATTTTAATCCAATATTTTAAATGCTGAGCAAAAATATTCACTATTCTATTATAATTAATATGAAAAGACGTTGTTACCCTTTCTTCATGAGTGCTGTATAAATATTATTTAACGTCGTGTCCTTAATATTTACACTGCACATATGAAGTTAAGGACATGATGTCCTAAAGTTTAACAACGGAAGGTGCAAATACATGACACTTTATCCTTAATATTTATATAGCATTCATGAAATTAAGGATACCATGTCCTTAATATTTACACAGCACCCATGTCTGGCTAAACAGTAAATATATTTTAAACAGTGGCTAAAGAGTAAAGACATCTCTAATTAGTGGCTAATTATGCACTTAGACCAGCCTATATTGAAAATTGGGCCATTTACTGAGGTAAAAAAGCCCAACTAACAGGCAGTGAATTCTATTTTAAGTTATAAACAACAATTTTTAATTAAATTTTGGGGGAAAAAAATTCAACTTGGGATTGGAATTGCATTCTACAATTACAACTTCGTCTTGTATCACTTTACGTATTCAAATCCAAAATACCTCCCTACTATATGATAAAATAATAACTTGAAATTGTATGGAGGTGTCGGATTAAATTGGACTAGTTTGATTTGGGGAACTATAATACAACTCATCTTGAGGCATATTAACATTTCTCAATTCAAGGGAAAGATCCTCGTTACTTACAAGAGGAACACAAGAGGATCACTTAATCAGGTTCTTCTTATTGACGACCGGAGGTTTTCTTGGTTTTGTCATGAAAATCGAGTTGATTTAAAAATCAAGCAATATTCATAGAAACATATTTTCTTTTTATAATGATATCAAAGCATTTTGTGATATCGAATAACCAATGAAGACACATATCACAATTCTTCTTCTGTTACAACATATT
Organism: Nicotiana tomentosiformis; assembly: GCF_000390325.3. Classification (NCBI taxonomy): domain Eukaryota; kingdom Viridiplantae; phylum Streptophyta; class Magnoliopsida; order Solanales; family Solanaceae; genus Nicotiana; species Nicotiana tomentosiformis. The sequence goes on along the minus strand of NC_090817.1, from coordinate 98,592,774 downwards.
TATTAATTGACACTAAATTATATTGACAGTGTAAAAATCTTTACGTTGTGAGTTTGTATAAGATAAACCATTTGTTTATAATTCACGATTCTTCATCCAAATTTGACAGCATGTAACTTTAAAGAAAGAAAAATTGAATGAAAAAGAAAGGAAGAAGATGAAGGAGAGAAATTACCTTGCTTGTGAAGAGTTCTTTGGATCTTGCATTAACAAAGAAGATCAAAGATGATATGGAGATCTTTCAGAGAAAAGAAGAAGAGGATGAGGAAGAAAGTTCTTCTCATCTGGGATTATACTAGCTAGTACACTTACTATAAAAGAAACAAAGAAAAGACTAATGATAATCAACTACACACACACAGTTTCTGAAATATGGGTTGGCAACTTAATTTAATTAGAGCTCTCTTTTTCTTTTTCTAATAATTCTTTTCTTTTTTATAAGGCTCTTCCTTTTTTGCTTTAGCAGGCAAATGATTCTTGCTGACATTCAAATTTCAAAAGTGCAAAGTGAGAGTGAGATTATTATTTGTTTTTTGTTTTTTTTTAACCCTTGAAAATTATCATTTAGACCATTGGTTATTTTTAGGACCCCATTATCAGATCAACCACTTAAAAGGGACCACTTAAGTGAAAAATATAATTTAAAGCACAACTTTTTTCAAAATTCTTACATGGGGGAACGAGAGAGAGCAAATTGCATAAGAAAGAAATGAAGTTCTCAAACGGGTACCTCAAATGATATGACAAATTTAGTGCTTAGAGTTATTGTCTTTCATGTTTAAGATAATAGACCTACAATCTCTTAAAATCAATGAAAAAATAACCCAAAAAAGAGGGACGTTGAAAGAATTTATTATATTAGCGATACACTTAATTAGGAATATGTTTTTTAGTCATATTAATACCTTAACGTGAGGCCTTATATATGTTATATAAGTCTTTTAGTTCTAGTAGAGATTCTTAATTATACTAGTAGGAAATGTAGAGAAATTCTATTTTTTAAAAAGAATTATTTTGTATAATATTGATTTGAGGGAAAATCATATAAAAATCCCAACTTGTTTAGGTATAATTATTCCCCTTCCCTTTGTTGGAACTATCAGAGCAACCCATATTATCGTTTAGGTATAATTATTATGTAATTCACTTGTTGGTAAAGTTAAAATCCATCTCGAACAGAGTGGAGGGTTCGAAAAAAAAAAAGATGGTAAAAAAAACAGGTAGGAGCTCGAGGAGATAAGACCGATTTAGCTTGAGAATCAGTAATTAGTAAAGCAATGTTCAGGGGCAAGCATCGAGTCTAACCATTTTGGTTTGTGAACTGTCCAAGGTAAGGCAGTGAGAGAGTGTAGAGAAAATAAACTATTAGTGAAAAATGTAAAATTATCACATAAAGGGTAAACTTGTCCTTATATAGTATAGTTTTGTTACATGAAATATCACAAAGAGCCTGTGCAATATCTAACTAAATAATAAGAGAGGTATGTGTTAGATACAAAAAAAAAATCGTAGGTATTCTGTAAATATGTAATGAAAAATTGAGCCCTACAACTTCATTTCCAGTCCCCTGATAATTAATCAGTAATTTAGCATCTTCCCATTATGGAATAGAAGTATCAAATCTATGACAAAAATTTATCTGCACAAAATATTTACAACCAAGTAAAAGAATGGTGCTTGGTTGAGTAATATGCATTCGTACTTTAATTTTTAACCCTCTTGGTTAAGCTATTTAGTTTAGTGTAAACACCGGATATGAGTAAATTTTAACTCTAAATCCATTATCTTAGACATGATTTCATTGGTTCATTTGAACCTCGCCCTTCACTCTCAGGCTATAGCTTCATATGTATTAGTTCGTCCTTATTCCCATTACCAGAATATTCAAAAAGTTGAGTTCATATTATGATCCTTAGTACTAGTAATTTATCTGTTTCGACTGCACCAAAACGCTGTTTATAATCATGTAATTTCCTATTATATGCTATGATTGGGAGCATGTACTTAAAGCCTTATGTGTCTGTGCTTCTTCTTATTACTTTAGAACAATCATTGAGTACTATCTCAAGCTTTGCCCCTTTTACTTTTCCTGCTGGGTAATATATGTTTGAGAGGTTAGATCAAATCAGTTGGATTTCACGCTTTGCTTCCTAATTGTTTGGAATTCTAAGCACCGTTTGTGCATAGATTTTGCCAAATTAAATGTGGGTTTTATTTGGCAAACACATGTTTGGTCATAGATTTTGCCTACATTTTGGTAAGAGCTGGTTTTGAGCCAAAATATCACTATTATATTTTTTAAAATTACCCTAAACTTTTATATTTTATAAAAGAGCCCACTATTTATTATTTTGTAACAATATTACTTCGTCTTCTCGGTCACCTGATAGTGTATCATTGTGTTCATTATGAAAATGATAATCTTGTATCAAATTTATTTATGTTCAAGACTATGGTTTGCGATAATATAATGAATGTTATTGATAATGGTACTATTGAGTATTTGTGATAGTTTTTAGAACTTGTGGGTATAAGTCATGTTTCACGTTTTTCCAAAATAAATTTGAGAAATATGTTTTGAAAACTGATGTCCAAACACATTTTCATCTTAAAACCAAATTCCACTCAAATCAGATTTTTCAGAACAAATTTAAGAATCTATGGCCAAACGCTAGCTAAATATGCCAATCTTAGCCCCAAACGCGTAGTATAAGAAATAAATTACGAGCACTTAACATTTGCATCAAACAAATAAACGCAAGACATATATCTTGTATATAAACATTTTTACCATTCAATCATGATTAATTGATATATTTTCATTTTAATTTGTTATTAATGCGAAATTTGAATTGTTTGATTAGATTTAGTAGGCGTTTGAAAAAAGTAGTATTTGGAGTTAAGTTGAAAAATGATATTTGGAATTTGAAATTATTGGACATGCATTTCACTTAAAAAAATATTGTGAGTGAGGAAAAAAAGTTTTCTGAAAATTTTTGAATCACTTTTTGATTTTTGAAAAACTCACTTTCGAAAATTTTTCAAAAACTTGTAAAATTTGACGGACAAACACATTTTTAATTCTTTTTTTTTTTGTAAAAAAAGAATTTTTTTTAATGGACGTCCCTAAACACCGAATATATTATGTAAGTATTTCTTCAATCTCTTTTGGGGTCTTGGGAGGGTTTTTTTTTTTTTTTGGGGGGGGGGGGGGAGGTGTCAAGAGTAGAAAGAGGCATGAATTTGTACATTATGCATAAATTAAGTATGCCAAATGGATGACATTATGATTCCTTTTCGTTGGTGGTGTTAAATCAATGAACCCAAAAGCTGCTGCAGATGTCAAAAGACAACATGATTACACGTACTTTTATTAGGTATTGCCATTAGGTCTAAAGTACCATTAAAAAAGTCTAAGTAAGATCACTTATCAGAAAATTTTAAACAAATCATAAAGAGAATAAAAATGTAAAAAGAAATGGCAAATCTTCTTATAGTGTCATAGGCTCATAGCTATTTAAAACAAGGAAGAATTGAAACCCTTTTCTACCAAAACACAAAAAGAAGAAGAAGTTAGACATAAGTACTTTCTTTTCTATTTTTACTTTTTGAAACCGTACTTAAGCACTAACAATGAGATTAATTGCAGACTTCGTAATTAAGGAGGCTCTAACTTCTAACAACAAGAAAGCTTCCATAGTGCAATTATAATTTCTTTGTTTGTTGGTTGGTTTGTTTGGAGACCAGAAGGGAAATTATCTAAGATAAAAAGGAATTTCCCCTTTTATATCATGATTAATTGCAGAATAAGAATTTCACAGAGAAATTCTATATGTTTGCAAATCACAGGCCATAAAAAATTAAAGGAAATGATATCCTTCTTGTCCTTTTTTTTCTCTTCTTCCTTTTCATTTTCGCTTGAGAAAATAATGTTACACGGTACAGTTCCATATTGGACCATGGCATTCGCCGTTTAGTTGCATACAATATGTTATTAAAAAAGAGGCAGCCCAGAGCACTAAGGTCATGCTATGCGTGGGGTCCAGAAAAAAGACGGAACATAAGGGTTTATCATACGTAGTCTTATCCTGCATTTTTGCAAGAGGTTATTTACACGGTTCAAACATGTGACCTTTTGGTCACATGACAATAACTTTACCAGTTACCAATTATGTTATTAGAGTTTACTAAAATTACTATATAACAAGTGTGAAATGGGAACATGGGTCCTATATTTCAAAGATATCAACGTAGTATTTAATTTATATTCTCTTTTCAATATTAACATAAAGTTCGATTCCAAAAAGAGAAAAAAATGTGACGGAAAAAGTGAAAACTACCAATTAATGTAAGATCCCACATGTATGCAGGATTTCAGGTTATCTTTTAGTTTTTTGGCCAAGTCAAGTTAAGGACTGGACCACCAAATCTTGGACTAGTTCTTATGATCTTTCATTTTTTGTTTTCCTTTTCTGATTTTTGCTATATGTGTTATCATTATCATGTTTCCTCTTGGCTTTCCAGTCATTTTCTTCAACCAAACATATGAAATCGAGTGATGGTAATAACATATATAGGTGAGGGGGCTTAGCTTTGATAAGTTTTTAATCAAACTATATGGACCAATAAAAATATCCACTAGCAAACATTATTATAAAATCTAGCTTTAGAAAAGTAAAGACTAAAGGAGTATAGGTTACTCTATTTAGAGAAAGTTGTAACTGTTTGTTAAACAAAAAGAGGCACTAGCTATATAATAAAAGTAGAATGAGTGTGCTAAATTGACCGTTAATTCATTTATCCTCATTACTTGTTCTACAAGAGACGTTATCCCAGGATTATACAAAATCAAATTAGAATTGCTTTGATATATCATATATTTTTTTTGCAATTTTATGATTTTTAAAATGGAAATCTTTTGATTTGCATACATCAAGTCATTTAACACAAAAAAACTGTTAATGGATAAAAGCTTCCAATTATATATCGCGACACAGAATTACCCTCTTATTAGCACTTATTTATCTATCTATATTATTATAAAAATATGAATACAATGTCGGTTTACAAAAATAACCTTATAATATTAAGTATAATAACTCATAATAAAAGGACATAACCAAAATTCTAAATATTAGCCTTATAATCTTATTAGTTTTAGGACATAACATTACACGTTAGAATTTAGGAATCCTACATGATTACCTTTAGAAATCCTATTAGTATAATTACTTTCGGGCTGACTAATTCATATAAAATTGAACAAGTAAATATCTTTAGTCATGTAATCCTATTACTTTCAGGATATACTTCTTAAAATTCCTATTACTAATTTAATTTGAAAACGTACTATAATGTCCTATTACTAATTTAATTTGAGAATGTATTATATTGTCCAAATTCATTTAGAGAAAGAAGAGCTTGTATTATTATAAAAGTATAAATACAATATTAATATACCAAAATAGCCCTAAATTATTAAACGAAGAACTCATAGAAAGAGGACATAACTGCAATAACCTATTTTTTGGATTACAATACCTTCTATGCTAATTTTTAATATTTACGATTTTAAAATTAATAAAATTTTGTCTATTAAATTCTTATTAAAAATATGTAGGAAGGTTTAATAAAATTAATTTCATAAGAATCCTCCGTATTGGCAATACATTATCACTCCATAATGTCCAATACCAAGAAAAAATAAAAGTAATATTAAATGGACCGCATAAAAAGTTAAAATTAAAAATAAAAAATACCCCCACGATAATATTTTTTTATATTATATTTGAACTATTTTCCTACTCAAAAAATATTTTTTAATTAATTTTTCCTGTAATATTAAAAAATACTCAATTATTAAATAACAACTAAGAAAATATTTAAGAATATAAATGTGTGAGAAAGAGAAAAAAATTGTTAGTAAGAGTCTATACCACTAATGATTCTACAAATATAAAGATCTAAAAGTGAAATGTCATATCAATCTTTTACTCTTTGAAAATAAAATTTATGGTGGATAAAATTATAATTAATATTAAATATTCAAAACAAGAGATGAACTAATATTAAGATCTGAATCAACATAAAATAAATTATTTTTTATGTTAAAACTAAATAATAAATCTTTGAATTAATTATTTAGCAAGAGAATCCAATTCAATTATTTTTTAAATTTATTATATGAGTAAAATTCTTATTCAATTTAAAAAATAATCTTAGGGTACATAAATTTATTCCATAAAAAGAGGGTTAGAACACAAAGTGAAAGGGTTAGTATATTATTAAGAATCAAAATGCCATACAAGTGTCTGGGAAGCACAATCAAAGCTAAATCCTAAACAAGAACAAGCTTTCAAGACTATATTATAAATAGTCGACTCTGCTATAACGGGGTTATTCTTTGTAGATGCCTCCGGCGGAATCGAAATAATATTTCTATGTCATGCATCACTTGTAAATATCATATCAAGAGGCATGACACGGTTAGTAATAATAGCAAGTGGTGTGCTAACAACAATTTTATTGTGAGACCACCCACTTTAGATTTGATATACCTTTTCAAACAACTTAAATAACCATCACAAATATATCAAAGCAGAGCAATAGTGCTAAATGTTTGTTGTCAACTTTATTATTTCATACGAATGTTAGTGTCACCGTTTATATAATAGACTAAACTAAAATTGATCTTCCATTGTATATAAGTTGATTTTGAAGAAAAATATGCTCGTCATGCTATTAAAAAACTTAGATATGCCGAATAACTTATATAATAGCACACATATGGTATATAGAAGTTTTGACAATAATGTCATACATGCAAAAATTAAGATACTAATCAATGTGATTCTAAGTATATTCTTATCCCTGAATTCAACTTTCGTCATCCGAAACTAAGAAATATCCTTTTAAATTTGTGTGAAAATAATTTTTAGTATGTTTATGTTTTGCAAATATAATAAATAAAGCACAAGGACAAACATCTTAAATATTGGACTATATTTATCGCAATATATTTTCTTGCACGAACAACTGCATGTTGCACTTTCAAGAGAGATATCAAGATCGACAACGAGAGTTTTGGTTAAGGCAGAGCAACCAAAGCATTAGGAGGAAACATACACAAAAAAAAATTATCTACAAAGAAGTATTCGTTACGATACCATCACATTAAATACTTTTAAACTATAATACATAATTATCCAACTAACATGACAAATTTGATCATTTGTGTAAATTTTGATGATGTCCTTTTATTTTAAATTCATGTATTATGCTAATGTAATAATAATTTTCGGCATTTAGACGATTGTTGTATTATTATACATAAAATTTCTCTCATTAATTAAATTTTATTGTTCCTTCATATAAATAAATATTTAAATTATCATGTGTTATTATTAACGTGCAACGCACGTTCATAGATACTAGTATATTATTATAAAAGTACGAATGCTCCACGCTAAATGTTGAACGACAAAAATATCCCTAAATTATTAACCGACGTTTATACCCTTCATAACTTAAAATTATTTCTTCAAGAAAGTACTAGCATGTTGGATAAAATTGTAATGTTTACTGTCTACTTTACAGGAGTTTGAAGTCAAGTTATAATAGAATTTTTTTAAGTCGTAAGTTAATGGAAGTTCAAATGCCATAGCAATTTAACTTGGTCAAGACAACACTGGTTACTTGAATGATTTTGAATTAATCTCAATTTCAATTTTCTGGTCTTGCCACAAACGTGTAATAGTATATGATTGAGTATTTTGGTTTGAAAATTTCTTGCTAAAAGAGTCTCAATTTACTTAGGAATCGATTAATCTAAGGTTTTTGTTATTAAAGGTGACACATTACAACCCATCCATATATTTATTCTCTAGAGAAGCGGATTTCTCAATTTCGACCTACTTCATACGACTTATAAGAAGTTAAAAATAAGGAGGAATTTGAACTATGATTATGGTGGTGCTAGGCGGTATTGTACGTGAATTTTTTTTTTTTTTTTGTTGTGTTGGATGTTTTTTCTTTAGTTCCTTGAATGATCTTTTCTGTTGAGGCACTTGTCTGCATTTTCATGATTTTTAGACTACCAAATTGTAATACTTCTAAGCTTAATTTTCATCAGTGTATAAGTTGTTGGTTATCTGAGTTTTGTTAGTGCAATTCCAATCGCTACAAAATCGTATAAAATTGAACTTTCTATCTTCCTATATATATATACGAGTTGTGTTGGAACGGTGTAGTGTTCGATGTGGACCAAATTTAGAAAAAGGTAAGATGTTGAAAAGGAAGATATATTTAGAATAAACAAGCTAAATTAGTAAAGAATTGTAGGATTGGATTAGCAGATATATTTCTATGTGGGGTAATATGTAATCAACATTAATATTGAAAATCTATTATGAATTGGCTAAAAAGAGGTACGGTGTTTCTTTATGAGATTAAAGTTTTTTAGGTCGAGAATATTTACAAACATATACCTATTTCTTCCAAAAAGACAAAAACATATCACAATTTATTTTTTGGACATAAGAAAGCGACTTAATAATTAGATGGGTAAGGTGATATCGTCTTGACATAACAATTTTTTTTATATGAAGTTATATGAAGAAATTTCTTTTCACCTTATCTTTTAACAATTAGTAAGAGATATACGTGCAAAACACGTACCTAAAAACTAGTACTATAGTAAAAGCACGAATGCCCTTAGCAAAATATTATTCGTCTTTTTTATCCTTTAAAAATAGAGTACACACTATACAAAATAGTCATTTAACTATTTTTCTAATATTTAGGACTTCAAAATCACCTAAATTTTTTATATTATCTTTTCCTTATTTAAATTATATAATATACCATATATGTAAAAGAAATACTAGCAAAGTCAAAGTAGGAAACTAGCGTGCACTTAAAAGTGGGACTCCTTTAAGGCTTAGGGGTGTTGTCATTGTTATAGAATTATTCTCTTTGTTAATTTTTTAGAATTTTACTATTTTAGTAAAAATAAAGTAAATTAATTGAAAGGGAATA